>NW_027210933.1:242500-308072 GCF_029030835.1 Brachyistius frenatus
GACAATGTGACTGCTTTGTAGGTGGACAAAGAGCGCTCTCCATTCCCGCCATGCTCGTTGGCTGGAGTCTAATTTCTGATATGATCAAAGCTAGTTTTACGTAAAGCGTCCCACCACTCCTCTACTAATGGGAAAGCTGGTCCTACCTGGCACAATAGTTTGTTATACTCTGAATACAAACTCAGAATAGTTCTTAATGAGTTAGTTCAGTTTTCGCCAACAGACACACTGACTTTATTTTGTTTGCTTCTGTGTTGCGACTCTTATAAGATTATCTGAAGTAATTGATTTACACCAGTACCATTCACTGGAGAGATATATTAGTATGAAGTGTTGAAAATACAGTCGGTGGTAATTTTGTATTTTTTTTTCCTATATTAGTTCATCTCAATATTTTCTAACTTTTAGACCCAGTAGCCCTTAGCACTAATCCCATTTGTTTCTACTGAAGATGTGAATCTTAAAAAACATTGAATGTAGTTTTCACTTCATGAAATCATTATTTAAAAAATAAAAATTGCAAAAACTACTTTGGATTATAGTGAATTTGTTTGGGACTGTTTTCTAGCTGTGGACTAATACACATTTAGTGCACAAGATTGCTCGGGTTCATCACAGTAAATAAACAAGACACCCAGTGTGATAACATGGCTGATTTCAGTTTTTTTTTATTTTTTATACTTTGTCATATTTGTAGTTGATTACATGGACATGAATTGAATAGACTACGCCTATTTAAATATCAAAATGAGACATGAAGCAAATGTCTTACGAGGGACAGTCACTGTTTACCAAGAAAATCGATCGATTTATTGAATTTGTCTTCAAATTGTTTTTTTTTATCATTATTGTCTGGTAGACCATATTCAATTTGGAGCATTTACAACGTACTATTGTTTTATAATACAGACCTTTTCTATATCCCTCTCTTCTCCTCTCCTCTAATTGGATGATTTGGGATCAAGTATTAAAATGTGTGTGTATTGGTCCTCTCTGTGTGTGTGTGTGTGTGTGTGTGTGTGTGTGTGTGTGTGTGTGTGTGTGTGTGTGTGTGTGTGTGCGCGCGCGCGCATGCATTGCATAACACCCTGTTTGAGGAGTGCTTGAAAAGGAAGCCGAGCACTTTTCCTAGGGTGCTGTCAGCCGTGCCACTGAATCCAACTGTGGGATTAAATAAAGAGAAAGAGAGAGAGAGAGATGGTTTTAGAGAGACACTAAAAGAAAGAGGGCTGTGTGGATGCACAGCGGGGCCTCACAACACCCGTAGGCCGGCCATATATTGGCCCACTGGGATGACTGTGCTCAGGATACAACAGGACCAGCTGGGGAGATGAGGGGGGAGGGAGAGGAAGGCAGGCAGGCAGGGGGAAAGGAAGTGGCAGCGACAGAGAAAAGAGTGCGCTGAAGACTTCTGAGGCGCTTCTGAGAACAGAGAGTTATACAGAAGGACGAGAAGATGAGTAATAGATGTTGAGTAAATTTCTGAAAACATTGAGTCAGCATCATTTGCCGCTTTAAATGTTGTTGCATCTCCGTACCAATAATGACCAGATTGGTGAAAACTTATGCTTTTGATATTTATTGTCTCATGTCAGTCTAATTATAACTAAAGGCTAAAGGACAGCTCAACTGTCAAAATAGTATTTGTCTCATATGAAATGGGGTTTATCAATTGTTTAGAGGCCCTGAAATTATCTAATGTGTTCTTAAACAGCTCCCTACTCTGAGTGATGGGGTCCCACATAATGTTGCAAATTTTCTTTTTTTGCATCAGAGAATTTTATATTTTTATGTTTATGTCCTTTCTCATCTGAAGTGGGTGACACTCAGTGGGGGGGGAAAAAGTGATTTTGCATATTTGCACAATTTGGAGTTGATAATAAGAATATTAGGATGGTTTGGGAATTTTTTGCTCAATTTCAATAATTTTATAACTTTTTAAAAAATGTATCTGAAGTTTGAGATGACTAACAGCCAAGTGAGCTTTATTTCTTAAACTTTGTTTGTTGCCCATTCCATCTTGAATATTTGACATTGTAAAGAAATACTTAATCCCTTTTTTTATTTTTTTATTTCATTGAATGCTGAATCACAAAAATGTGCACAAAAGCATACCGTTTGGACTCTGAACATCCGTGTTTTTGTTCTGAGTTTATTTATATTTATCAGACTGTTTAGATGGACACGAGACTACACATGCGTCCACGTCGAGGACTGTCCTCCCTGACGCCCGGTGGATTATTAACTCGTCTCTACAGCTGTGTGTTGTCACGCCTCATGCAACTTAAAACACCCCTCAAAAAGTCAAATAACAGTACTGACGTCACGTAAAGGTAGATGCAATGGATTGGGTGGTGAAGAGGGAGGGAAGCACAGAAGGAGGAGGTAAATGTTTTGGTTTTGAGGAGGGAGTCTAAGGAAAGTGTGTGTAAAGTTTGGGTCAGCATGGAGCCGGAGTATAAACAAGCGGTGGAGGAAATGATGTGTGTACGCCCTTTAATGTGGATGAATGAACACTGGACTAAGGTTACTATAATACAAATGCACACACACACACACACACACACACACACACACACACACACACACACACACACACACACACACACACACACACACACACACACACTGAAATTTGTAGTGGGGTATCATACAATAGATTAGAAGAGAGCATAAACCTCCCAAAGGGATGTGACACAATTTAAAGACATTTTTTTTATACATTTTTATACATGCAGTAGTTAGTTTAACCCTATTTAAATTTTTGCTTCACATTCCTGTATTATTTGCTGTTCTACATTTTTGTGAAATAAAATGAGTGCCTTAGAAAAAATGTGACACCGATTGAGAACCACTGGATGATTTAATCAAATTGTACTTTGTCAGATTGAGCAATATCATTTTTTTTCTTTCACTGGCAATGGCCCGAGTACGCCATCGTACTAAAACAAAAGCAAATTCTTTTAAATTAAATTAGGATTTTCTCAGGTGGCTTCATTTACTCTGTTTCACAGAAAAGGACACTTAAATCTATCCAAATCAAAACTCAAACCACAAGCTACTGATGTCGTGTTCACCTCACATCATTTGTTTCCACACAGATGTGCAGCTCTTTAAATTCCAAACTGCACTCAGCTAGGACGCTGCTAAAGTTTTATGTTTGGTGTAGATTTATCATATTAGACACTTTTTAGCACCAGCTGGATAGGGTAAATCCATTCATTCACAAACAATAAGCTGAATGCTATATCCATGTTGTGGTGTTGGTGGTGCATTTTACTGAAACATCTGTCTTAAAAAGAAATCTTGGTTTAATCCTTGGCAAAAATTTGGCAATTCTTTATCCCATTGTTCGCATAGCAGCAACTTGCAGAGCTTCCAAGAAGCAGTTCAATATATTCCTCATCTCTATTTGATTCCAGCAAAGGTTGAGCAGAATGTGAGTTGGGGCGGGTCGGTGAAGTTTAGGACAAAGCTACACACACGGAGGAAGCCTCTCAAAATAGCAAAGGCAGGCCAAAGTCATTGTCTGAACTGTTCCAGTGTCTTTTCTTTTCCTCCTGTCGACTCCATCCCTGCTCACTCCACCCCTGCACTGTACTGACTGGACAGTAGACACACAGGCACCAGGAGGGGAAACTATTCCTCGCCATGCTATTCTTTGAGGATGGCTATTGTAAAATGTTGGCAAAGGGCCATAGGAGGGTCCTTTCACTAACATAAATTTCGCAGATGAGTGTGTCAAATGTAAACCCTAACATTTGTTATCATATGTCACGATTTACATCCTGTTTTATACATTGTAAATCTGATTTTCCATTTTTAGACACGGAGTTATTTATCAACTTACAGTCTATGTAGCAAGTCTGACATCATTTCACTGACCAATAGTAGTGTAACAAGGAGCAGAGCGATGTGCCAACAAATGTAAGGAGACGCATAGTAAGAAAACATAGATGAAAACAATGCCCATTTCAAATTCCTCTAAATTTATGGGACCTTAGTGATACACAAAATGTCTCAGAAACCTTAATCTCTTTTTTGGGCCTTTCTCATCTCCCTGGAAATCTACCATTTGAGGCTTTGCATTCTGCTTTTTGAGTATCTGAGATATTTTGACTGCCTGCTTCAAGTGGGAGAGAAAAAGTGCTGATAGCCACTGATTTTTCTGTTTCCTTTTATAATTGGTTTATCTATTCCCCTGGAAGTTGTTGCTGCATTTACAGTTGCATAAAATTAATCTGAAAAGTCACTTGTGCCGAGTTTTTTTGGAACTGACAACTTACCTTACATTATTTGTTTAAATGCAGTGACCCATCTTTGGCCCCACACAGAATAACTATTAACACAATTCGACCCATTTGAAGTCATTGCAAGACTGACTACAGCTCCACAGTATCTGATGAAAATGTTCTTCTGACAGTGCTTGACATTTCAGTCAGCACAGCGCGGCTGCTGCCTGCACAGTGAAGCAGTCAGCATCTTTACGTAACAGCTGATATGTATCAAGCAGAGCTAAGAGAGCAATATGAAGAGGCAAGATTGTGAGGAACACCCACACTATCTAAAATGCAGTGTTTGTGTATAAGCCCCCACATTTAATCTTTCTTTAAAAAAGGAGTGGTTATCAGAGAGAAAATGTATGGGATGCCGGAGTTATAAAAGTGTTTTCAACCAGAAACTTTGCTGCCTACTCAGAGATTAGATAAAAGAATCTGTGCTCTGAGCGCAGAGGTGCTGCTCTGAAATGAAAACCAACCGCTCAAATCTTGACCGAGCTCTACTTAAAAATACTTGTTAGATTTTTTTTTGTTTTATCTTCTCTGAGTGCCAGGGCAAAGAACGGTATAATAAACGGAGTCTAAAACACATTCCTGTGATTGTCCAAACGTTATGACTCACTGCATTGTGCTGAGAGGTGAACCATACCCATCTGGCACATGAGAATAATAAATGAAACCCTGGAAAAGAATAGTATCTGTCCCATTTTGGCAGCTGGTTTAATAGCTGGCTTCCTCTTCTCATCAAATTGTAGTCCACATGGACACCCTTGGAGCCAGAAACACATTACTGGTTGAGTGGTGTCATTTAAAACAATGAACAACATGTTCATAAAATGACATACATTACAAATTGTGTAAAAGTTGTAACTAATTATATTATTAATTGTTAATATATCTGCTTCACAGATTGTCAGCCACTAATAATAACAACACATTTTAGGGTTCCTTTGACTGATGGGATTATGTCACCAGTTTGCCTCTTGAAAAGAGCTGTTTATTAATTAACAAATTACAAAGCATGTACCAGTTTTTTTGCTACTTAGATACATATTTATAAAGGTATATTGTATGTGGTGACACCTGTAGTTAACATGTTAACAAAAAATGTAGTAGAACCTGTTAGTAATTGGCGGCAGCTAGCTCGCGTGTAGCCAAATTCAATCCAGCACGGAATCACATAATCTACATACATTTAGTGACTATAGTTAAAATGCTGGCCATAGTATCAAAATACAATTGATCTAATTTTACCAAAATATTAAGGATTACTGTATACCGTTAGTGGCTTAATTTATCTAGAAAACATTGGTAAATGACTCAAGGACCATTAAAATACCATTAGTTAAATGAATACAGGCCGATACAGGATGACTAATTGGAAAGAGGAGCCTCAAAAACAAAATAAAATAAATAGAAATAGGTTTTCTATGAAGTTGTCTTCTGTTCACAGTTTCTGTACGTCTGCAATACACATACATACGTATGCGCTTATCACAGTGAGTGACCCTCATCCCTTAACTCCAAGGACCAATTCAACACACTCCCATGATGCAACCAAGGCAGTGATGTAACGTCAGCGCAACCGCAGCGATAGCCTTTGGCATGGGTGTTTCTTTTCCCACACACATACAAAACGGCAAACTTTGATGTTAATAGTCCGGGACAGAAAGAGAGAAAATTGACAAAGAGATTGAATTTGATTGTTATGTAATGTCCTGTGTGTGTGTGTGTGTATATATATCTGTGTGTATATATATGTATGTGTATGTGTATGTGTACGTGTGTACATGCACATACAGGCAACACCCTCTTCCTATCATTCACATCTTCTACCGCACGTAAGTTCTCTTGATGGGCCAATCAAAATGTTCGCCTACAAACGCAGGTGATGAAAAACAACTTGAAGATAAGGCAGTACATACACATGCACATTTATCCCTCTGTTTCCTCATTCATCTCCATTTATCCAGCTTTTATTGCGCCCCAACCTTCCCAATGCACCTAAATCTTTTTCATCATTTCTTCGTCTACCTGTGTGTCTGTGCAGATCTAAGCTAATAGGCAGTTGTGCTGCGTCTCACACTGAGAATACAAGTTCAGCACTCTGCTGATTTATGAATGTGTAGTATATCCTTGTTGGGAATACGGGCTGATCACAAGCCCAGAGAAAAATGTCTTTGACCGTCTGTTGGGACTCGCAACATACAACACCAGAGAGGAAGAGGAGAGTGAGAAGGAGGAGGGGAGGTTGATTTAGAGGAAGGAGGAAGGAGGAGATAAGAGAGGTAGATGAGCTCAGGGGAGAAGAGAAGAAAGGGAGGGTAAAGGAAAGATAATTTGTCATAGGGCCTGACAGTAAATAAATGTCATAAACTGGAGACAGAAAGAAAGGAAGAGACAGAAGCAGAGGATGGAGAGAAATGCTTGCTGAGATCGAGGAGTCAATTAGGGGTCATCAGATGAGAGGGGGAATAAGAGACAAGACACACACACACACACACACACACACACACACACACACACACACACACACACACACACACACACACACACACACACACACACACACAGAGAGAGAGTCAAGCAATCAGTAGTAATAATATAAAATGAAATCACTTACTCCTTTTCAACAACTCTTTCTCTTTCAGACAGATCTCCCTGCTCTGTATGCAAGACATGTTCCACTTCTCCTCATCTGCCCTCCGTGTGTGTGTGTGTGTGTGTGTGTGTGTGCGTGTGTGTGTGTGTGTGTGTGTGCGTGCGTGCGTGTGAGCGTGTGTTTATTTGTTTGTTTGTTTGTTTGTGTCGTGGGCATGCCCATGCGCTGGCATATCGAGATGATTCAGTCACTGAGTAGTTTCACCAGTCCACAGACCTGTCCTGCGTGCTCATTGGTGCTACCTCAGCCAATGAAATTGCAGCAGGATTTTATGTTCCACGGTCATTTGTGCGGCCAATTTCAGTGTGTGTATGTGTGTGAAGAGACAGAGCGAGAGAGACGCACACACAACAGGACAGATGGTCAAAACAGAGCATTTATAAGCAAGACTGTGTATAGAAGACACAATGTTTGTGTCAGTGTTGACATTATCTACTGGCTATGATGCAGCATAATGACACATCAACCTTCTCGTGAGGCACCAGGAGCGATCAGAACACCACGCTTATTTTTTTCCTCTGTCTGACTCTCTACCTCCTTTCCTTTCCCCTTACTCATGCCAGTTAATGGTTAAAGAAGCAGCAAGAAACCTTTGTGGAATCCCGCTGCAGTGGTTAAAGAGCTGCAGCCTGCAGCTAGTGGTGCTTTGTAACCACACTTGTTGGTTCTGAAACCTACAAATTTAGAGAAAGTTTTGAGAAGATTTTACAAAAATGAACCAGTTGATGCCTCAGGTGTAACAAACCTGTGAGCCCAGGCTTTAAACGGTTGTAGGTATTGTGTTTAGTGCACTATGGACACGACGTTCTTCTTCTTCTTTATAGGTATCCTGCAGGATTTAAAGTTATGTTCCAAAATGTTTTTCACAGATTTTTTTTAAACTAATTTCACAGAGAAGTGTTTTAGCTGTAGACGGTGTAGTCATGTACCCACGAAGTTAGTGTTGCCACACATGGGACTGAAATTGTGTGCCCATGTAGAGGGAATTAATGGAGGATGTATCCACACACTGGACATGATATGATCAAAGCATGTGCACATTTTATGGAATGCAAAATAAACAAGACACTAATGTTACTGCTTCTTTCATAAAATAACTTGATGACCGCTTTTAACTTATAGTTTGTTTGGCTGCTCTGTAAACAGTTCTTCTGTTGCATTTTTGACAAAGTTACCAATCGATGTGTGTTGGTTTCCCCCAGTGGTCACTACATGCGTAAGTAGGAACAAAACTGCAAATTACCAGCGAGTAAAACACGCCTACCTTCACCATATAGATACAACAGGTGTCACAAAACCTGCCACTTCTAAACTGAAGTTCAGCAGCGACGTTTTGCAGTATGTGATAAAGGCTGTGATTTCAAGGATGTGGACATAAGCATTTGCCATCCTTTTTCAAAATACTAGTAAGTGTTGACTGTTTTATCAACATATCTACAGCACATTTACCTTAACCAAGCTGTCAGAGATGACCAACGTAACACTATACACAGTATAACCAATTGAAAATGTTGGCTTTGAACATTTCAGCATAGTGTTCCACCGTAATTTAATGTTTGATATACCGTAAAAACAACACGAGCATTTACGTACAGTAGGATTAAGTTCATTAAAATGTTACCATATAGCAGATGTTGGTGCAAGATGAGAAAACCGCTCTGCTGTTAAAAGTTTTGGTAGAATAAGAGAGGACAACTGCATTACGCAACTATGCTCTGACTCCACTTTACGTCCTTTGTTCTCGCTGTGTGGAGTCTAAAAAACATGAAAAGAACTACGACTACAGGAAAGTGCACTGCCCACTCACCTTTGTGTGGCAAATTTGCAGCAAGACAAATGTCAAGTCTGTTTGATTTAGTTTAGTTTTAACCCCACTTTGAGGCCCACAGTCACGTACGTTGGAATGCTTTTAAAAACAGAATTTGATTTTTATTCTTCAATTGATACGAAACAGATGATATGATATATCACAAAGGATTTGTAGGAAAACTAACCCAACTTTTAGATACAAATTTTACAACTTCACACTTTGACTTGAGAAAAGAAAAGCTGCAGAGTGAGTTGTTTGCAGGTGCCAGACTTTTGCCTGCCATTTTCTTTTTTCTTTAAATTTTTCTGTATTTTCGTTTGAAGAGTGCTATTTTGCTTGGCAGCTTGGTATTCCCTGGAACATGGCAGCAACATTTCCATTTCAAAGCAGCGCTGGAGTCTCTGAATTGGTGTGTGTGTGTGTGTATATTTGAAACGTGTGCATATGTGCAAGTAAATGCACGTGTGTGTATGCACATCAGGGCTCGAGTTTATATGCGTGTCGGGCTGCTGAACTCCTTGACAAGGAGCCATTTAAAAAAATGTCTAGCTCAAATGTTTAGTGACATCACTGTTTGCCTCTTACCCAGAAGCAAAGCTGTTATCTTTTATATACTCTTCAAAGGCACACAAATGAAACAGGAGGAGGAAATGCACTTTATTTCCTCGAGAGGAAGTAAGGGACATGATAAAGGGATAAAATAAGAAACAAAATCTTCAGCTTATGTCTGTCCATTATGAAACATACTCTGCCTGGAATAGAGTGTGGATTTTTTTTTTTTTGGACATTATGTGGTGTGGCTACCACGAACCACCGCCATTTGTGTTTTAAAAGTAACTGATATTCATGACCATTGACATAAAGAATCACCTTACTCTTCCACTCCAATTATTAGGAGTCACTATAAGCCAGACTGATGTTTTGTAAGGGTTATCAAAGTACTCAATTTTGCCAAATTGATCACGCTATTTTTTATCTGAAAATGTAATAAAGAGACAAGCTGAAGTAGGAAAAATGAAGCGACTCCTTTTTTATTTTTGTCTGCCTTACGGTAAGTAGTTGATTTTCATTTGTTACAGTATTGTCTGAGAATCAACATGCATAAATGTGCAGACCAGAGCATTTTCAAATTTAAACTGAATTTAAAACACACACAAAAAAAAATCACAAACATGACAGATTGAACTGATTCTTAATATTTCGGTCAGAAGAAATCACACATCAGAGGATTCATTCAAGAAGCAGGACTACACACTTTTTGTTTCTATTAACGTGATGTATGTGTTTATTTGCATACAGAGCTGGAGGTCCGATCAGAGGTGGTCACTCCAGACATGTGGAGAAGCATTATGATGCCAGGTGAATAGGTCACGAGATTAAACGTGACTTGAAAGCAAAACAAACATGGAGGTGTGCCGTCGTTTTCAGCTGTTTGCGCTCGTGTGTGCTATGCAAAAAAAAAAGCAGGTGAGTTGTAAAAAAAAAAAGTTTTGTTGGTCTCAGACAGTACTAAGCAGGATTTGCGGCTATCGAGGTAACTTCAGGATTAACTCGGTTTTCAGGAGCTGGTTAACTTCTCGCCAGGACACAACTTATGCTGACCAATCAATTCTCTTGGAAAATATCATGAATCAGAGTGTCAGAGACCCGGCAAACTTCTTTGGCTTTCCACAGTGATTTTGATTTGATATAGATTTAATTTCATTGTGTTTTTGTTTACTGATATAATCTTACAACGGAGACTGACTGAACGCACTAGAGCCTTGTAGCTACTTCTTGTACTTAAGAGGTGACAGTAAGCCAAGTTCGCTCAATTGACCTATGTTTCCATGCAGCCTATATTTCTTAGATGCTCCCCAGTTCATTCTGAAATGATAAAGCTGATTTCATAGTCACATATTTCTGTGCGCTTTTATTGTAAGGTGACATTAAGCCTTTCAACTTAGGCCACACGTCACACAGTCAGATATTTTTTGCAAGCACATCCTTGCCGCCTTCGGCAGCTGCAGCTGCAGCTGTGCTGCTTTCAGTCTGGATAATGTGTTTAACTTCATCATATTTTTCTAAGATAGTTTGCTCATCATTTGTAAAATAAGCCGCTCGTACGCTTGGCATAGTTGTTTACCATCTTCGCGTGACAGGTTAGCGCGGATCTCATTTATCAGGGTTTGTTAAGGCAGATAACTGAAAGATATCCTGGTTATGTTGAACCTGCTTGACTGGTCAGTTCACCCCGATTGGCCGGTTCCGCACAATATTCCCTCGCTGTTCCTTTCACACGGCAGGATTTCAAGTCAGAAATACCAACCTGTTTAATATTTCTCAAACATGTTTGATATATCATGATTCAAAAGTTTGGAGACTCGGTAACATTAAGATTATGTCTGTGAGGCCTTCGCCCCACAGGACCACTGGGACAGTTAAACGGTTCAGACCAACTTTGAATCGGGACCAACATCGGCCTAATTATCTTCCAGTGTGGGGCCGGCTTTGCTTGATACACTTAATTCATCCGAGTGAACAGGGAGCTTGATTTTTATGTGCTGGTGGAGCAGCTTTCATTCAAATAACTGCGTGGCATTTTTCCATTCCTCATGCAAAAATTGATTAGTGTCGGCTCTTTTCTTTGATTTAATAGGAGCGCAGCAGTCCTCTACCTGACTTGACTGAAGATCCTCCCCTTCTTAAAATCAGTTTTGCATGTAAAACTTTTCATCTTAACTTTTCTACATCCATCCATTAATAGACCATTCAAATTATTATAGAATGATATGTTGAGCTAAATATCTCTATAGATAGACACAGACTTTACAGCCAGTATTTCCCCAAAAATAGATGAAATACTGAAACTCTTCACTCTACATAAAGTTATCTGAATCCAGGTCACTACAGATGAAGGTAATTCATTTCAATAGACATCCCTCTCATTTGCCCATCTTTATTTAATCACAATACTTCAACTACTTGCATGATTCATAAAATCTTTTAGAGATTTTTTTTTTTTACATTTTCCTGTCATCCCTTTTTCAAACCTGAAATCTGAACAAACGCATTAATGAATGATGAAGATGAAGGTATGGAAATGTGGTAATGTGTGTGTGTTTTTCTTAGAAACAAACAATATCTAAAATAGCCAATAAACTTAGATCAGAATGTAATTTGTTACTACATGAACCTAATGTAAATAATCTAGATGCATATCTAACCTGTTTTGTTTTGCTCAGTGTAATTAGACCTTCTTCCCCAGGACTTAGACCTTTTGTTGTGTGTGTGTGTGTGTGTGTGTGTGTGTGTGTGTGTGTGTGTGTGTGTGTGTGTGTGTGTGTGTGTGTGTGTGTGTGTGATCTGAAGTAGAATAAGCAATGTGCAGATGTGTAGTGAAGGTATAGGAGTGGGTGTAATATAGGAGGCCAAAAATCCCTGAGCATAGATAACAAATACATATAAAACTGAGGGAGTAAAACAGGCAGCCTGAGAGATGAAAGAGAATAAGGAAGCAGTAGAAGATAAAGTGATTCTCAGTGGAGGCTGCAGCTCAGCTCAGCTCAGCTTGCTGTCTTTCCCTACATTTCTCCTGTACAATACATTTATATTCATTTCTATCACAGCTTCTTTTACATGCTCCTCAACACCAGTAAGTCTGTGAAGAAGTGATTGTAATTGTCTGTCTGCACTGTACACTTACGGTGCAGTAAACATCTTTTTTTGTCCGATAAATGGAAGGAACAGGTAAAATCCTTGCACTGAGCAGGATGTACCTTATTGGCAGTAATAAATCAGTCCATTTCATCCCCCGGGGCCACCGGCAGTGAATATTGCTCTTCTCAGCTGAACTTCCTCTAAGGGAATTTAAGGGATAGGAAATGCCAAGAAAAAAGAAGACCTCTCCCCAGACTTTTATGGTCATCTATTCAGATGACAGAGAGCACAACTAATAACATACTCGGGGTGAATACAACACAATACATCTGGTTAGATGCACGGTAATGCTAAATTCTTGATCACCTTTTGTTATCCGGTAACACTTTACGATAAGGGTACATTATTTAACCTTAGGCAAGGCCTTAATAAGCTTTGACTAATGGTAGTTAATGGTTAAATAGTAATTAATTAGGGATGTTCATGTTAATTAAGGTATCAATTTATGCCTTACTTAATAGTTATCTGGGGTGCTAATGCCATTATTAAATACAGTAATAAGCATGAACTCTTAGTTAAATAAAAGCACATAACTATTGTGTCTACAATCATTTGTTAAGGGTCTTCATGTTAACTAAGATATTCATTTGTACCTCACTTCATAGTTATTAAGGTTGCTATTGGCATTAGTAAATACAGTAATAAGCATTAACTATAAATACATTAAATAAAACAGAAATTGATAACTTAATTAACATGAACTAAATTATTATTTAACCATTAACTAACTGTTCATTAACTGGTAGTTAATGCTTATTACTGTATTTACTAAAGATTCTTAATTTCTGTATTTTCTAATCTAATATAACAGTTTCAGACAAGTTAGCATTTATTATCGAGGCTCCATGTGCATCAGCAGATAAGAAAAGTCATAGCCACAATATCATAATAACCAATATAGAGACATGTTTAGTGTATAAAACTGGTAAAAGTATTAAGAAGAAGTAATGTTGAAATTAACAGCGTTTTATTGGTGCACAGAATAACAGTTATCATATCTGGAACATTTTAAAATCCTCTCGGTTTTGCTGATTCTTAAAGGCCTCACTCAGAAGAAGCTGTATCCATACAGGATGTCAGCGATGCTATTCACCCACGCAAGATCATAAAAACGTTCCCTTGTAATGTGATGAATTTTACATCCAAAGCCATCAGTCTGCACCTAAATTTGCTGTCATTCAGTATCGCAGTGAAACTTTAAACACAAGTCAAACTGATGTCCAAAGGGTTGATCACAGAGTCTGACACATGTTAATACAACAGCCTCAAACACACAGCAGCAGTGTGAGCTGTCCTGCCATAAAGTAATAATAGTGCCATGCACTTCAGGTCTAACAAAAATCAAATGACAGGTCATCATTGTAAATGAGAATTGGTTCTCAATTGATTCTACCTGGTTAAATAAAGGTCATATAAAGTGGATGTTGATTCCTGCAGTTTTAGTGCAAATCTATGCACAGCCTTCATAAATTCCACGTCTCCGACCAGTTCACTGGAGCTTCATGAACATTTTCCATTCGTTACTTTTGTGTTTGTGCAGTTGAACGAGCAAAAGCAACACGTTGATCCTCTGAAGCTTCCTGACAATCAGGTTTCTTTTCTGCTTCCTGCTTGAAACTCATCTACATGGCCATACCACCTTCTAGTTTGTGACCTTATGATGTGTGTTAGCTGGAGCTGGTTGTACTGGCTCTTGGTGACTTAGTTTTGTTATAACCAGTGTTGTGCAAGTTTTAAAAAATTATTAATTAGTTACAGTCACTAGTTACTTCTTTAAAAATTAATGGAATTATACCAATTACTGCCTGTAAAAGTAATTAGTTACTTTAAAAGGTAACTTTTTTTAAAAGTCTGCTTCAATTCTCAATGCACCCACAAGCCTGCAGCTATTTTAGTGTTGCCTTCCTGCTTCTGGGCAGGCAAGCAGTAGGCTCTCCTTTGTCTCCAGATTGCTGAGGACCTCTCGCTCGATCTGCTTTCGATCTGCTTTCGGTGGGATGCTGTCGAGGTGTCAGATGGTCATTGCCCTGCCCCTCTTCCTTTGTGTTGGGTGGGTGGGTGGGGGGGTGTGTGTGGGCCCAAGCCCATGGCTTGTGTGCGGGTCTCAACTCCAAACGTGGTTAGCTGCTGTCCGTGGGGATGGGCGGTTGCCCTTGCAAAATGGGCGTCGCTTTCAAAAATATTCCCCTTGCCGGGACTTTGCTCCCACCCTGAATGACCCTTTGTCCCCAACCTCCCCTGAAGTGATGCAATCTCGGTGGCAGTGTTGCAAAGACTGACAGACTCTATGTCAGGATGCAAAGGGAGGCTGTTTGCCTCTCTGTTTGATGACACGCGACCGTGCCCCGCCACTTGGAGACCCGGCGTGATGGAAGCTGCTTCGTCCTGGTCGTTCTCCACGAGCCTCTGGCTACCACCACTCTCCTTCCTCCTTCTCCAGGGAGAAAAGTTGGGGGAATAGGCCGCATTTGTCAGCAATAGTCTGCAGTTATCCATTATGAGTCTCACACAAGACAAAAGTAACAAGTAACAACTCACCTAAATTTAAGTTATTGTAATTGTGTTGTTGTTTTTGAAAAGGAATAGATACATTACTAGTTGCCGCCAAAAGTGGTGGAATTGCAATTATGTGTTAACTTAAACTTCCAGCAACCAACCATGATACCCACCGATAGCGTAACCTCACAGCCTGTCAATCAAACACAAACTTTTTGACGGTTATTTTCTAAGTAATAATGGGATTATTTTCAGATGGACAGCCTGAAAACTAATAAGAAGAAACGACTTTAACTAGCAACACCCAAATAACTTGTGGAAAAAAAATGTATTCTTTCCCTCCGGATTTCATTAGAGAAGTTGAATGGGAGTCGACTTTCATATACAGTCTATAGTTATAACGTGTTATTAAGAGGAGCTTTACATTGCATACACAAATTATTGAGGTAATTAACTAAGATAATGTTAGCTTGCTAACATGGCCTGAGAATAAAAAAAGGTATCGCTAAATACTGTTGACACATTTGATGTAACACTTGATAACGATGTAATAATGATTTACTCTTATGCTACGAACATCAGACTCATTTACTAAATAGCATTGATTAGGTTAGCATTGGATTATTTCCCATTTATTATTGGCTGAATGAATAGAGCTAATTTAGAAGTGTGTATTTCCCCATCTGTATATAATACACGATATATTAAACAAAGTAAAAGATCCCTTAAACTGGTAATTTTGGCAGGTTGTAATTCAGGAGAGACTTTCTCAAATTTGAATGGTGTAACCCAGTCAGTCACCAGTTTATCTATCTATTTATCGTATATCAATAGCTTGAGCAACCCAATCTTCGACTGCGTCTGCTAAACACGACGTCACTGCGTTGCTTAAAAGTCTTTCGAGTGTACTGTCAGTGGGAAAGCTGTTGCTGCTGAGAAACCTGAGCACCTAAAGCTGACATTTACTGTTGATGCTTGGGTGCGTTCACCTTTGAGTTTCCATCAAAGTCTTTATTTAATTCATGTGTTAAGAGATGAAACATTTTTTGGCTGCATGTTAAATTAACTGTATATATCTATTTACTGTGGCTTTTATGTATGCAATGCTCAGGAGCAACTTGTGTGTGTGCGTGTGTGCGTGTGTGTGTGTGTGTGTGTGTGTGTGTGTGTGTGTGTGTGTGTGTGTGTGTGTGTGTGTGTGTGTGTGTGTGTGTGTGTGTGTGTGTGTGTGTGTGTGTGTGTGTGTGTGTGTGTGTTGGGAAAATAAAAACCAGGCCACATCCCCTGGGGAGACAGACTGAGGCTCATATCCAATGCTCTTTATGAAAGAAAGCTGTCCCCCCTGTCAGATCTCTCTATCGCTCCTCTCCTCGTGCCTTCATCTCTCCCTCCTCTTTATATTCATCTTTTTCTTTTCTCTCACATCGACTCACCCCTCCAGCACACTCCCCTGTACTTCATTCATCTGGCTCTCCATATCTTTTCCTCAGAATCCATTAGGATTTCACTTTGAACTGGTTTTCCTCTCTCTCCGTACATGTCGAGGGCATTCGTGATGAAACTGAAATTCTTGACTTACAGCGAAAATAGACGCTTTGAATCGTGATTTATCTTTCTCAAAGAATAAAAAAAACCCACTTGGACTTCACTTGGAATCTTGGTTGCAGTTTTGAAAGATATGACGATACTTTAATAAGAGGAGTAAATAGCCTGTGAGCTTTAATGAATGGTCACATCAAATATGACTGATGAATCGCTGAATTATGACCTTTACAGATTTTTTTTTTTCCCGCAAGTTTACCACAGGTTGCAACATGATAACATGGGGAAAATATGTGGAAAAGTTTTCACATGAGAATCTACATGGACTTCACACATTACACCATGAAATTTACCAAGACCCGCAACCTGCAACCTGCACCCAATACAGTCTGTGACACAATTAGACCTCTTAGTGATGGAGTGTCTGTTGCATCACAAGCAAAACTGCAATTCCTTACTCAACTTTAAACACAGGAATGCCCCTTTTCTTCCTATCAGCATTTCCCATCTTTACTCCCTCTGCTCTTGACCCTTCTAATAGTGTTACTGCGGCGATGGGGCGTCTCCGGTCGATCATTGGTGTGGCGCCAGATAGGAAACAGCTGACCACTTGTGCAGGAAATGGACAATAAGCACACAGCAGCTTCAGTAACAGCAGCCTCCGTGCCATTTTTTTTTTTTTTAAATCATAGTTACTCCTGAGGATACACTTTTGAAAAGTTTTCTGTCTTCCACCACAGACACTATTGTTTCAATAACTGTGGTTGTTGAATTTTTCTTTTTTAAGTTTTGTTGCCATATCTATCAACTTCTCTTCACTTCACAGCTTTCGTCATGGTGTCCTTATATGGAGAAACGGGGGCGTGGCAGTATGCTAAGTGCCCATCAGTTTAGAATGATTCTGATTCACTAACATACTCAAGTCAAGGTGGTGAGAACAAATATGGCCTATATGCAGGTGCATGAATGATTTTGCATGAGCACTCACTTTGTGTGCAAAGTAAAAACATTTCTACGCACATATTAGTGAATGAGGCCCAATGTTTTAATTCAATAAATAATATTGAATGACTTCTATTGAAGCTATAACTCATGACACGCCAATAACAACTATATTAACAATTATTAAATGGTTGATTATAAAATGAAAAAACGCGTTTGCAAATGGTCCTGGGTAATCTGAATACTATGAAACACACTATAAGATTAATGTGATCACATAGTTACTGTGTTATCAAGCATTCATTAACTGTTTATACAAAAATCTTAAAATGTAGAATAGGGAGGTTTAAAATAACATTTTACCATTAATCCATTACTAAGTGCAGTATTGAAAACTTAAGGCAAAGTAAAAAATAGAATCGCATAATTGGCTGCCACTGTTTTAGTGATTTGTCTCATGATTGTCGGATATATGTGGATGAGATCATGGTTTCTATCACTGCACTATATGCTGCAGCATATAACATTACCTTAAACAGTACAGTGTAAATGTAAACTCAAAGCACAGGTCAGACAAAGAGAAATGATTGGCATGCCTTGAGCTGCCCAAGAGACAAAAGGCAGAAACAAAGCATGTCTGTAAATAGTGCTGCTGTGAGTCTGCATGCTCTCTGTGGCTCCTGCAGACTTCCTGATCTGAGAGTCATCAGCTCCAATCAGTCCTCTGAAGTCAACGCTTCCCATTGTTCCTGGACTGACTGGAATTCCACAGCTGGCACAATGGGACGGACAGAGGAGGGACACACAGCAAAGTGAAGGTTTGACATGGACATATATGGTTGGACAAATGACATTCTGGCATGGAGTTTCATGATGAAGTAGCTATGAGCCAGGTGTGTGTTAAACAAATCACATCAATACAATATTCCTAAAAACAGAATACATGCAATTAAATAGCAGAAGTTTTGTTTTTGTAATTTGACAAGCCAAAAGCAAAACATAAATTTCTATTCAACCCCGGGGTATTTTCGAACACATTCTTGTTATTTGATATTCATTACCTCCTGAAATACAAATAATAAAATCATGACACTATTAAGCATTGAGAACACCAAGCTAATGACAGAAATATTACTTGGACATGTAGCCTACAAGAATAAAAAAAAAAGATTCATGATTCAGTGTATTTTCAAAGAAAAGACACCACAGACTGAATATCTACTCCCCTGCAAATTCACTGACACTTTGAAAATATCAAAACCTAGAATGAAAGTAAAAAAAAAAAATCCCTCATGAATAGAGAGAAACTTGGCAGATCCTCCAACATGCCAGACTCAGGTTTTTGAGCTGTTAAGTGAAAATAAGGGTGAGAGACAGAAATTGCGCATTGTGCTTGTTGTGAACAGTGAAGTTTTATTCTGTGTTTTTACATGGAGCATCTCATCAGGCTCAATGTCGTATTTCATGTACTCCAGACAAACTAACTTCTGCTGTTACAGATGGATTGGTAAAGCCTACGTTGACTTTTTGCAGATTGGGCAGCACAGTGCGATTCTGGCACCTACTATGCTGTATTTGGTATCCCAAAAATGTAGAGCACGTTTTCGGTTGCCACCCTGGACTCTCCTCTTGACTCGTTGGGAAACAGTCTGCTGCTCTTTAAGAGGAAGAGAGGAGCTGATGTGTTTCTGCATTAATGAGGCTGACTCCGCCTGCTGATCCTGAATCCTCTTGATAACGGTTTCCTGCTGTAGCCCTTGTTTCCAAATTACCATGCATACCCTTTGGTCGCTTAAGTTACAGAAACATTAGTTGAACACATGCACTTTGCATCCTAAGTTTAAAATTCTTCTCTATTAGCTGAAGTGAAGATATGCAAATCACCAAAAGTTTCCATGTGTGAAACCCAAAAAGTGTGTGTACTTATTCCTGCCTTTGTGCTTTACTGGCAGAATAAGATCAGTCTCAAGATGAAAAGATATGATAAAATGCCCTTCGATATGTGTCCTCGGAGACACATGACTCAGATGCGGTGTGTGTGTGTGTGTGTGTGAGCAGGTAATATGTCCCCTGAGTCTCCTGGGTTTTTCCTGTCAATCATCCAATTGAAGAATGCATTACTGAAAAGGTCACAAGGCATCTGTTTAACAGACAGGCAGAGGGAGAGAAATAAATTAATATTTTAGACAGTTTTAGAGATACTAAAAAAAAAAAAACCCACCAAACAGACAAGGAAGCAAAAGGTTGTTCAAAAAGCTAAATATAAAAAAATATCTCGCCCAGTTTTATGATTTCTTCTAAACAATAACTGTTCCTTCCTTCCTGTAGTTTGCCTCATCGCATCTAAACATGCGGTCGTATAAGAGCGCTCCGTTTGAAAGACACATGACAACTTGTTGCTCTACATTCTTGGTTTGTCCAACATGAAGTCTGTACTAGAACAGAATGTTTCTTTTGGTTTTGTACCCAACCTGTCCTGCTCAGACACAGGAGGAATCACCTGCTGAGGTATGTCGCACCAGCCATCAACAGCCTCCTCCCCCTGTTTCCTCCAAGAGATTTTACTGAAGGATTCAGCTGACAACACAGAAGACAAAGTAAACCAGCAAGGCAGCCAAGTCACAAGGTGGAGTAAAGTAACGCAGGGTCACATACAGTGCAGAGTGCTCAAATCAAGCGATTGGACCAACTCGACTTCATACTAAAACAACAAATAGTTCTATTTGTAATTACTCCCTAAATTATATACAGTATGTGAGTTTTTTTTTTAGCTCCTTATATAGGACGAAACAAGTCCTCATACCTCAATAATAAAATAAGGCTGCCAAAACGACATAGTTAAACCTTTATCACCATGGTAACAATGATAAACATTAGCTGAACATTGTGAAACGGTCACCATTTGGTGAGGTTTAGGAAAAGATCTTTGAAGGTGTTAAAATAAGTACATGTGTGTGTGTGTGTGTGTGTGTGTGTGTGTGTGTGTGTGTGTGTGTGTGTGTGTGTGTGTGTGTGTGTGTGTGTGTGTGTGTGTTTGTGTGTGTACGTGTGCGCATGTTGTGTTGTATCGTATTATGTTCTCTTCTCTTTTGATCAGGTTGAAATATATTTACAGTTGAAGTGTTTAAAGATTGAGTCGCCTCGATAGCATATGTAAAGAATATACAAATTCCACACTTCCTGTATATGCGTCAAATGAAAATCCTTCTAGTTTTTCAGAAGACAGAAGCCTTTTATTTCTAAACAAGGTGCAGTGCGCTACTTAAACGAATAGCACTACACCCCTGGTTGTAAATGTGCCATGGGTTTAGTCTGGTATACGCACTTTTGCACACACCCTATTGTTATCTTTGGTTCCTGACTTTGTCACACGCAAAAATAAAAGACAGAAAAAGTCATTCAGGCTCTCTGTAAGTAATCATATCCCCTCTGCCAACACTGAATAACTTAGCATCACACCTCATTTTCTATGCAAACATATGCTGTATACAGACCACACAACAGATCACAGACTAAATCACATATCACATGCAGTCATGAGATGGTGAACATGAGGTGTGTGTGTGTCAGGTGACTCAACGCTGAGACCTCTTCCGCCCTTCCAAGACACCTCTTCACACCTCACTGGCATGTGTTTTAAAATTTTGTTATCTGGCTTCCCCCAGTTCCATTTATCTGTAGTAAAATTAAAATTGTACCTATCCACATTTAAAAAGAGCATCACAGTCAAACAGTTTAATACACAGGTGTATATTAATTATGATTTGTTATTTTTTTTTTAATTTTTTTTACCATAACCGTAACCATAACCATCTCTAAAAAAAAAATTAAAAATATATATCGTTAGAAATCATATACTAAATTGACAATGTAATCTTAACTCAAGGTCCACTTACTGGCTTCTTCTGGAGCTTTTAACCTCCTCACATGGTTCTCAGAGTAAACAAGGTTGAGGTTGTTTTGTTCAAGAAGAAAATATAAAGCTACATTTTCAAGTCAATTTGGATGAGAAGACTTGAACTTGAATAGAATCGTGTAAAGTTAAACATAATTTCTGTGGCCACTGAACAAACTCAGTCTGCAGATGAGGACCATTGTGACATGGTCAACTGCTCCACAAGCAGGAAAGTGGACTTTGAGAAGAGTTTCCGAGGTCAAGAGTTAAATGATGCAAATTAAATGTTTCAAAAGCAATGCAAATAAGCAGTTTGTATGTAATAATGGTTATTCTATCAAAATAGATTCCACTTGTATGTTTCAAATATTATTAAAATATTTTTTCAATTTAAAAAACAATAAATAAAAAAAACTCCCAATATTTTGTCATCTTATGAAACTAACAAAAAAAAACAACACTTGTCCACCTACCTCAGCCAAACAGCAAACCTTCACCGACTGCTATGTGCAGGGTTAAAAATTGACTCTCCCCTTGCTATCAGAGTCTAGGAATGTGTTTGTGTCCAACTAACCCTTTCCGGCTTCGGTAGATTCCTTGAACTGAATGGCCTTTTAGAGAGTTCTTACACAGCGACATACGTGAGCCTGGTCTCCTGAAATTCTGTGGAATTTCTACAATGTCCTCAAATGGAAATGTGTGCTATGTGTACTCTGAAGTGATCATGTAAAGATGACATGTCTAGAAACAGGTGGTGCAATGAATAATGTATCTTGTTTGCCTTTGGCTGTACAAACAAACTTGCCTTGTGCTGTGAGCAGGCTTGTATGGGGTGGGGGTGGGGGGTGGGGGGGGGTTTGGACAAAATAGCAGAAATTCTTGACATCAAGGCAACACAACAGCTACCATAGCTTTTGACAGTCAATGAGGGGTTCTCTGCTCATTTTGGAGGACATAGTACTGTTGCTGTGTTGCATTTAATTGTATTGCAATAAGTTTTTGTATGTCGTCTACCTCCGTAAGTAAACCATGAATTTGAATGGCCCTTACGTGGTTTGTACCTGTAACAAAATCACGTGGTTAGATTTAAGAAAAGCTCATGGTTTCGGTTAAAATACAGTAAGTGTGTTTCTTCTATATGTAACATTATCGACATGCCCTGAGACGTCATGTCGGTTGTCGTAGTTGCTCGTTCCATGGGGAAAATAGCCGTCCTTAACCTTTTAGATTAGTGACTTTAACTCAAGTCCAGCTCATGGCTCCACACCTTCAGTAAGTAGCAAAATGAAAAAGGTTTTGTATCGTCACACTAAAACATTATGTAAAGTAAGTCCTGAGTTGGAGACTCTCACCCGCTGCGCGTTGCAGTTGCTGCTCGTGTTTTAGCTGACTGAGCTTCGCGATGAGAGCCGGCTACTGAGCCTTTGTAATTGGTTCTCTCCTCTCCAGTTCTTTCCCTCTGTCTCCTTAGCTCAGCACTGCAGTTGTTGTCAGTCCCACTGGGAGTTTCGTGGCTGCACTCCCTCCCACGCAAAACATCTCACACACACACTCACACACCAACACTAATACTGTACTTTGGCAAACAATATACAAATATATAAACACACAATCTCACACAGAGGCACCACAATCTCTGTCACGCGAGGGTATGTATACACCCCACTAGATCCCCCCAAATCCTCCTTCCATTTGCAGGCGCCATCACTATTAACTCCCACGCATCTCACAAACACACACACACACACACACACACACACACACACACACACACACACACACACACACACACACACACACACACACACACACACACACACACACACACACACACACACACACACAAATACAGACCCTGGCACTGACAGTAGGCACGTGGCTGTGTGTGTGTGTGTGTGTGTGTGTGTGTGTGTGTGTGTGTGTGTGTGTGTGTGTGTGCTCATTAGGCAGTGATAGATTCAGTAAGCTTGACTTTAGGCCCTGGGAGAGCCTTGAGGTAAACTACACCTAATAAAGAAAGTTTGACAGAGATGGAAACACACACGCACACACACGCACACTGATGCACACACTCATCACCCTATTTATCAGTCAAATGTGGGCATCAAAGTGAATAAATGTTGTTTACTCTTTTCACTAACTAAAGTCTGCATTTACTTGCAGACTGCAATCTTTGACTGATACCAACACACACACACACACACACACACACACACACACACACACACACACACACACACACACACACACACACACACACACACACACACACACACACACACACACACACATACACAAACTTACATTTTTCTTGTCAACATATACCTTGCTTCATAATTATGTGTTGAACGCCTTTGCTTCCTAAGATTTTTCACACTAAACAGTGCTGTCAGTCATTGTGCGTACAGTATACAATATAAGCTATTGATCTCGCATGCAAACATCAACACCATACACACACAGAAATATACAAACACATTTTTATCACCCAGCGAGTCACATTTTAAGATACCAGCTGCTTAATGGCAACACGTGTGCAAAGCGGGGGTTGCTATTTTCAGCGTGGGGGAGAACTTGTGAAGCACTTTTTCCTAAAGATGCTGCAGTCTGTGGAAGCAGAGCAGGAACGTGGTTAATTTATGAAAGTCAGTCGGAGTCAAGAGCGATTTCTTTTCTACAGTGACAGACGGTGAGAGAAGACACCGGGTGTGAATGTGTTTCGGAGAACCGCATGCAGTCGGGGGGTCACATGGTTTGGGCAACGTTCCCGGTGATGAGCTCACTGGCTGATGTCAGTGGTCAGTCTGTCCCAGGCCCAGAAAACACTCGAGACAGCAGCCTTTAACCCTACCTTTCTGAGCCGGTGAGCAGAGCTGAGGAGGACGGTAGACAATCATTTGTGTTTAGTGCAGCGGAGACAGGTCAGAGAGCAAAGTCAAAGACAGAGTAAGGGAAAGAAAGATTAACAAAGACACATCTTTGCATCATCTGTGTTCATTTGCTGCTTTTTTGCAAATGAAACTTGCTATATGTGAATACTGCTGACCTGACTGTCGAGGTACAAAGACCTCTTTACTCCATGTATTAGCTTTCCATTGATGAACTTCCACTGCCCTTTTTATCTTTCTGCTGCTTTCATCATGTATGCAGAGAAGAAGGATGTTTCTTTTACTGTACATTTATTTATTTTTTGGGGAATTTTAAAGGTTTCAAATGAGCTTTGGAAATATTGTAATAGAAAAGTATTTTCTCCCGGCACCAGTTTTGTTTGCACCGTTTGTAGTAACGCTCCAATACACTGAGTTGAGTCAGTTTGCCATGTTTGTTTTTGTTCTCTCTGAAAGGGCTGTAAAGAATTAGCAAAGATTGTTTTAAAAAAAAAAAAAGATGTTTTAAACAGGTCTTGTTCAATATATGATCAAAACATGCCCAGTGGACCTCATTAGCAGTCTGAGATAGCAAGTGTAAATCATCTCTGACCATCATAAGGGCTTAAAACAGCCTCACTTGGCTTTCTGTTCAAAGTTCCTGCTCTCATATGCACTGTCTGATTATTCTGGGTAAATAACAAGTATGAAAATGCACGTGAACCCCAACCCCCACATATCATGTGGTTGTCCCATTTGGAGGATTTTTTTTGAGGAGGGGCTGGTTATATATGATACTTTACTGCATTCACATCACTTTGAGGAAAATCCATAATTTATTGACATTTTGGCAATTCTCTGAACCATTTAAAAAACCTTCTTATTAATTATTTATTGGCTGCATTTTCAATTCACAAGAGCAAAGCAGAATCTTTTGGGACATCACAGAATTATTTATGTTTTATAGAACTATATATTTGAGTGAGAATCAGATGTGGTTATGTAAGACTGCTGCTGTTATCAGACTATGAAATAGCACCCTGAAGCCCTTAAAGCTCTATGAGGAGATATTTTGGCAAACTAGGTTTTTGTCTTTACTCCCCAGTGAAACAAACCTCTGGTACTTAAATGCTTAAAAGCAAAATATGCTTTTTCTTCCTTTATTCTACTGACTGGATGCAGTGAGGCTACATTTCAAAAGCACTGAATAGCTCAAACAATCTTTTATAACTTGTGCGCTATTTAGGTCCTCCAACCTGAATTGAAAGAGGTAATTTGTCCCTGCCCTCTGAGACAGCTCGGAGATATGCTGCAGATACACTATTTGAAATCACTGAAAAAAAAAAAAACGTTATTCATTATCAGTGTTATTTTAAAGGTTTGGTCATTTTTAGACACAAAAACAACTTGGTTAGGTTTCTTCTTTATCATGTTTATGTTTACTATTTGTCTGAAATTGTGAACAAACAGCAGTGTCCTATGGTGAGGTCCAGTGCTTTGTTGACACATCCATCCACCCTAACCTCCACCCAACAAAAGGAGGTCAGGGTTAAAGGATTAACAGCTGTGACCGACAGTCGGCTTGCCAGCTGCTCTCCCAGGCTCCTTTACTCATCCAGTCTTACATGAGTCGTTAACAGTAAATAAAATGCTTTTATAAACAAGCCAAGGGCTTGGTTTTTGGCTGGAGGACAGTCACTCATACAGATCTGGCAATTAAAACCATTTGAGGACTCAAGTTTTAAACAAATCTATGTGTTTTTTTTTGTCAACCTAGATCTAAAACCCAGTGCAGTGTGTAAAGTTTGAGAGAGTACTTTACAGGCAAATTTTAAGAAATGCAAGTAAAACCAGAAAACAAATCTTGAGAAGTTTACCAATGAAGAAAATACATCGTTTGCCTTCGTTTGCGTGGATAAAATCAGCACGCCTGTAGTTTGTATGCAGCTGGGGCCAGCTGATTTCATCAATCACTGTTTTGTGTCATTACTGGTGAGTCACTGTTGATTGGGCCTCTAACTGATCCTGATTGCAGTGAATACTGCACGGTCATTGTTTCCTGTGGAAGGAGAACTACATCTGTCTCAATATGAAGCCGAGGTAAACAGACTCGCTTGCTGCGTAATTAGGGTTTCATTTCTGTGAATGCTCACCGCAGACCGTGAACAGCCGAGGGTTATTAAGGAATACCTTTTATTTCACTCAGACAATGGAGGTGTTTTGTCCACTAATTAGTTCTGTTTTGATAAAAAAAAAAAAAAACAGTAACAGCCACTGAAGTTGTACTATTGTACTGCTGTTCACTAATAAAGTGAAGATTTCCTTCACATCGTTCAGACAAATTTCATGTATTTTCTGGAAAGGTATAATTATATGTTATTCAATAAGTTAACTGATTGGTTAACCACATCATTTCTCAGTTAGTTACACTTACAAAAAAAAAAAAATGAGCTCCTGCAATAAGATTGATCCATACAGAGGAAGGAAGCAGTGTTAGCATGATGATGTTCAAGTGGATATTCTGACATTTTGGGAAATACCTGGCCAGAGGAAGGAGATGGTTCGTTTGGCATAAAAACTGGAAGCAGCAGAAACAGCTCTGTCCAGACATCTTTACACCTCCCTGTAAAACCTCAACTTGTCTTTACACTTTGGCTTCTGTATGAATTAGCATGGAAATAGTTTTTTTTTTTTTTTTTTTTTGTGGCTAAATGCTCACTGTGGCTATTAATGTCAATTATGTGATAATACTGAGTTCTAAACAATTTTTTTTTTTAGCAGTTAGCAAAAATGCAAAGCTCTTGTAATAGTATGCAATTGGAGGATGTCATGGAGAGTGTTTTACATACACACGATATGATTAAATGACTGGAGCATCCATCTTATGTTTTGTGCCTATTATTCTAATTTCAGAAACCTGGATACACCTTTATTCTGGATTATGGATACCCTATCTGGGGCGCTCAGATGGAAACCAGAACACCTGGGTATGTAATCACCTCATCGTGGTTTCTGAATGTGAAATACCTTTAGCATGGTCCAGCATACTTGAACAGTTTGTGGTTCTTTTAGTGTTCTTTTAAACCTTTAAACATGCAAACTAATCTAACTCCAAGTGGAGAACTTCACCAATTTATTGCCACACTTGATCATGTGCATCCAAAGACAAGTTTGTTTACAGGTTTTTACTCCGACAATCACAATAACAATTACAGTGACTCAAGAACTAATCGGATATGAGCAATTTGTCCTGGCGACAACACAAACAGAGCCTTGGATCTATCCCCACTTGTAATTCAAGTCACACTTTGACATTAGCTGCTAGAAATGCCTCAAGCCATTTCAGTTTGTTAGATACAGTAGATGAAGGTCAAGTATAAATTGATTTCCTCATGAGTGAAATAAAGTCGGTAAAGCAGATGGGCATATTAACACCTGCCGTACATGCAGTATTTTATTTTCAGGAATAAAATCTAAAGAATGTTGTGAACTTTTGGATTCATGTTTAGTTTATTATTGTTCATTGTTAAGGCACCTCACAAGAAGACGCAACATTTTTTTGTATTTAGAGAACACACAAAGTGTATGGATTCAAAAACGAAACATAATTTAGCTTTATCATACACAGATGTCACATCAGGAAATGAAAACAGCTCCTGTGTTATAGAAGCAAGGGCGTACACAGTTAGGATATGTGTTTGTCTGTGTGTGAAATCCAGCCAAGCCAAAACTGTTCTTAAAAAAAATGATGCATAAAATGAAGCCCTATATCACTTGTTCGAGAAAAGAAAAGAAAGAAAACATGGGGAGGGATGAGGTAAGGTAGACTGAGGGAGGGAGAGAAGAGAGAGGGGGAGGAGCCACCATCGACTGCAGCAGAAAAATGAGTGAGCGGAGGAAAAGGGGGAGGGCAGAGTGGTGAGGAGGAGCAGCGAGGAAGCTGGAGAGAGAGCGAGAGAGAGAAAGAGATGGAAAGAGAGAGAGAGAAGGGGCGGGAGGACAGCATCTCCTCACTGCAGAGCCTTTCATTGATAAAGTATCACCAGTGTGAGCCAGAGGACTGCAGCTGGACACATCACACTCTGCCTCATCATGCTCTCTCACACACACTTCCTGAGTCCTCCTCAGTGCGTTTACCCACAGTGCACCTCAAACGACTGCACCGTTGAGGACACACACTCACTCGCACTACAGTGACACACTCTTATTGAGCCGTGCAACAGCATCATCGCAGACTCTCCCGTCTCTTCTCTCCATCCTGTGGGCTTAGTTCAGAGAGGGACACCTGTAACTGAGGAGCGAGAGCTGGCACATCTGATCCGGGACCAGGCTTTTGGAGGAGTCCTCGGGTAAAAACAGGCTGCAGCAGGATCAGCGGAATCAGCCAACGCAAAAGCATAAAGGTACAGAAGGGTGCAGGCATGTGTTCAAACAGTGCATGTGTTGTTAGGCATCCATTCACACTTCAGAGCAAGAAGTAAACACACTGAGCATGTGAATGCACTTATACATTAACTTCACACACACCTGACAGTTCAGTGTGATGCTTTCAGAGTGGTGTGAGACTGTCAACAAAACTGTTTCCTCCTCAGAGCAACAGGAGCTGGTATCTTCCTCCTCCTCTTCCTCCTCTCCCCATCTTTTTCTGTGCATCTCTCACTGTCTCTCTTACTTTAGCCTTATCTTTGTCGTTCCAGTGATCCCATCATCATCATCATCATCATCATCATCATCATGATCATCATCATCATCATCATCATCATCATCATCATCATCATCATCATCATCATCACAGTGCCCTTTCTAGCATTTTCTGTCCCGTGCATGTCTCTGCAACAAGCTACAGCTTTTCCTTTACGCCTGTCCTTCTCTCTGTAGTACACTCCCTGCCAGTCTGTCCGTCATCCTGGGATCTACGGAGGCAAGTGGAGTGCCGGTGTCGGCCATGAAGCTGGTGAACGGGGGAGGTGGAGGAGGAGGTGGTGGTGGGGGAGGCGGAGGAGTGGGAAGAGGTGGAGAGAAGACTGCCTTCTCCTTTAAGAAGTGCTCTGCCTTTCAGTTTGTCAAGAGAAAGGTAAGTTTTGGATGACACACACACACACACACACACACACACACGCACACACGCATGCACGCACGCACGCACGCACACACACACACACACACACACACACACACACACACACATTTTGGGATGGGTGCATGTTTGAGTGTGTGCCTACTCATGCACCTACACAATCAGAGTGAGAGGTATGTTGGCTGAGAGAGGAGGTGTCACAGCCGGAGTGTTCCCTCTCTCTCTCTCTCTGTGTGTGTGTGTGTGTGTGTGTGTGTGTGTGTGTGTGTGTGTGTGTGTGTGTGTGTGTGTGTGTGTGTGTGTGTGTGTGTGTGTGTGTGTGTGTGCGTGTGTGTGGCTGGGTGGGAGGGTTGGGGGGGGGCAAAGATGATGTCATTGTGGAAGCTAAGCCGATCAAATCAGGCTCTGCGTGTGTTTACAGTGTGTTGTGTGTGTTTCTCCTTGCTTGTGTGTGTGTGTGTGTGTGTGTACTCCACAGTTGCATTAAAGAACCCACAAGTGTCTGTTGAGCAGAAATGATGACATCACTGAGCAAACGAGGTCCTATAGTTGGTATCTACTTGCATATCCTGCATCATGCTGCAGTGCTGGGAGAGGTCTGTGTGTAATGTTGTCTTTGGTTGGTGTGTTTGTGTATTGAATGTGTGTTCTGACTTTTCCAAAAGTACAATCCAGGGACTGAGTGGATGATATAATCATAAATCATGTACTATAGAATGAGTTGTTTACTAACATCTACTACTTAAATCTTTTACACAGGTGTATCCCACCAATACGACTAAAAGAGCTCCATCTGGAATTTAACAGTAGACATTTTTGCCCCTATTCAACCACTCTTTTTTTTAAACTTTTAATATCAATGCTAATATACCCTCATTATGTCTGATATGATTAATTTGTTTAAGTGTCATGGACCATGTGGTGCTCAGCCCATATGGGCTTACAAGAGACCAAACAGCAACTCTTTTGGTCACGTGACAAAGCATAATAAACAGTTCCAGAAATTCAGAGAGAACCTTTAAAAAAAAATCACACAGACATCCCACCACAACAAAATATCATTAGAGAGATAACTCAACATATTACCATCTGACAACCCAAATACAATTTAAGATTCTGTTACTGAATTTTTCCAAGGGGAAATTCAACACAAAATGAAAATCCTCTTCAACAACACCAAGATCACAAAATGCATTAATAATTCAATTCAATTCAATTCAATTCAATTCAATTCAATTCAATTCAATTCAATTCAATTCAATTCAATTCAATTCAATTCAATTCAATTCAATTCAATTCAATTCAATTCAATTCAATTCAATTCAATTCAATTTTATTTATATGAAGAGAAAAGAGAAAAACCTCCAATAGAGGGAAGGAAAAACTCCCTCTTAAGAGGAAGACACCTCCGACAGAACCAGGCTCAGAGGTGGCCGGCCATCTGCCTCCACCGGTTGGGGTGAGGGGAGAGCAGAGAGAGAAAAGGACAGCATAGAGATACAAGACATGAACTATTGGTGGGGCTGACAATCGCAAAGCAGAGACATGCAGCTCCAGATAATAATAATGCTCTTTAGAGCTGCTGATGCCTCCATTACCAGCAATGAGTTCTCTGTAAATTACATCTGGTTCAGTGTTCTAATAATCTTTGATTTGAAAGAAGTTTTTCAGCTTTGGCTTATTTCAAATCTCCTCTTTCCACCGCGAACTGTTCCTGAAAATGAAATGGAGTCAGAAGGAGAAAATGATTTTGCCCAAGCATAACTGTGTGCTCTGTCCCATTTCGTTTTGGTCAGTCTTTGTTCTGGTAACTGGACAAGGCACTTTATCAAGCAACATGCAAATGCTTTTCAAAGTAAAAGATTGTTGAGGAGTTTCAAGTTTTTGCAATGAAGATTAAAAAACTAACCTGGCACAATGAACCAATGAATCAATTTTGGGCATTTGATGAATTTAATTTGGGTTAAGTTGCTATTTTCTGGCAGTTTATAGACCAAATGATTAATTAATCATTGAGAAAACAGATTAATTATGTAATCTGACAAAAACATCCCGATGTTGTCAAACAGCTCAACTTCTGCCCCCTTTAAATCAGAATAATTTGCATGCGATTTACATGAGATCAAAAGAAAATGAAGCGCAATATGACTGCAGGCTATAACAGGAAGGAAACAACTAACATTAACTTCCAGCTTGTAGATTGATGCATTCACCCAGTAATCACTGTACTGCTTTGGGAATACAGCAGAACATTATTACTTTCCAAACTGTGTAATAATATAATAATGTAATAAATCATAAATGAAAGGTTTATTGCACAAGTTATTTACTGTGGTTCAAGTCACCACATTTTCAGCCTTAAGACAGCGAACATGTTCCAGGATAACAAGAAATTGGCAGCAATCAACAACAGTTCTATACTAGATGAATATTTGTTGCTGAATAGATTATATTTTTTCTAGTCAGGTTGTGTTATTGTTGGGTTTTTTTGGCTCACATTATGGGTTGTGTAAAATGTGTGTGTGTGTTTACTGGTCTCAGATGGTGTACAGTATGGTGTGGATCACTGATGAGTTGCCTGATGAATATGGGCAGATTGTGTTAACACCCACGCACAAAGACACTCCCACTGGCACCGTCTGCTGCAATGAGTTTCCCATGAGATGATCTAAAATAGATTCATATTTGTAACAGTAAACAGTGTCTGTCTGCCCGTCTGTCTGCCCGTCTGTCCGTCCGTCCGTCCGTCCATCCATCTTCACCTCTTTTGACTTTCGTCTTCATATTTCTGTATAATTTTGCCTTCCCCTCTACTCTATCCTAACTAAGGAAAAAACAAAGCAGAAGCTTCCAGATATGCATCAGCACACAGCCCCAAATCAGAATTAATGCCTGCTGCTGTTCAGGGTTTATTTGTCTCCCTATTTGTGTCTAAATCAGCCTAATCACATAATGAGGAGAGCATGAGTCCAGACAGAGCTGTGCATCATACAAATGAGGAAGGGAAATAAGGGACGGAAATATCAAATCAATGGAGCTGTGTATGTTAGGTGTGTTTTCACTGGTCTATTTGGGATCGTACATTTGAACAAATGTTACCTGTTACACTTAAACAAGCTGGCACATCAAAAAGATGATGTTGTGTAGAGCTTTATAGCAGTGTTTTTTTTTTAAAGTGATCCAAAAGAAGGGAAACATTGTGATGCTACTGCGAGCTCTGAAAGACTGTGTGTTTGTGCCTGTGGTGAATTTGGTGGATTCGGATGACACCTATCATCAGTTTTATTATCAGCATGACTTGTTACACAAGAGGTATGACAGAGCACCATTTGATCCATGAGAGAGTGCCAAAACATTTCTCACACTTCTTTGAATCCAATGACATATAACAAAGGCAAAAGTCCTCTAATTAGATGTAACGTCAATCACATGTTCAATCAGGTCATGTTCGGTTCTGTGAAAAAAATGTGTTGCAGGGTTCTTATTTTAGGTGTGTGTCATCGGATGTCCGTGGAAGTCCTACAGTGGCTGGCTTGGTTTTGTGTTAACCTGCTGGAGTGTTTTTCCAAGTCTGTTTTCCTTTAGACCCGACATGCCTTGACACGCTGTCTGGCTACCCTTCGACTCAGGCATTCAATCTTAGTGTGTGTGTGTGTGTGTGTGTGTGTGTGTGTGTGTGTGTGTGTGTGTGTGTGTGTGTGCGTGCGTGCGTGCGTGCGTGCTAATTGTTGGACTCACGCAGCAGGATACGGTTTCACAAGGCTTCTCGTGAAAATGTTGGTTTTTTCTCTCTCCCTGTCAATCGCCTTCTGTTTCCCGATTATTGTTTCCTCTACTTTCTTCACATCTTCTTCTCAATGTTTCTTTTCCCTAAACACATACCCCCCCCCTCCACACACACACACACACTGGGTTTTACAGTTAGTGACTGTGCATTTCTGAAAGTCTTAGTCACTGCAGGAGTCTTGCATGTACACCATGCATTAGGCTTGCATGCACCAACTCATGCCTTTGTTAGTAATATATAACGCTATTAAACACAACGTCTCACTCACTTGTTGACACCATTACTGCGTAATGTGAACATTCATTAGCGACAAACATGTAGAAGGGTTTAATTTGGGATAATTCATCACGGGAGCGCACATGAGGATTGATCCGCCTCTCTGTGGACCGGCCAAGTTTCTGTAATGTATTGCTGGCATTAAAGAAAGTCAAAGAAACAGTGACGAGCGTGAAGATAAATGAGACTTTGCTTTCATTCTTCATCAAACTGGAGAGTGCCGTTAGCATTGTGCATTGTGTCATCAGCATGCAGCAGGTGTGTGTGCAACACATATACTGTATGTCATTCTGTGAGTGTTCCCTTACTGATTAATGTGTTAGAAGTGTGGCAGAGCAGAGACTAATCTGTGTCTCTTTGAAGTGCATTTATGTGTGTGTGTGTGTGTGTGTGTGTGTGTGTGTGTGTGTGTGTGTGTGTGTGTGTGTGTGTGTGTGTGTGTGTGTGTGTGTGTGTGTGTGTGTGTGTGTGTGTGCGTGTGTGTCCGTCCCACTTGAACTGACACGTAATGAGGGATAACATGACAGACTCTTTCTCTGATTAAAGTTGCAGCTGGCGAGGTTGGCACTGAATGTGTAAATTGTATGTGTGTGTTGAGCATCCTCATGAATACTTTCAAAAACACATGACTGCAGAAGAAGAGAAGCAAAGATGTTAAAAAAAAAAGTGAGATCAAACCAACTGAAGAAGACTTTTCACCTGTTTCATGTACAGGTAAGAAGATGGATGAGGAACCCCAAGGTGAGCGTGGAGAAAGCCCAGGGCAAAGGCCTCCACTACCCTTGTCCGAAGTGTCCGCTGGCTGAGGACCTGTGGTACACACACTTCCCCTCGCCTTACGGCTGCTGTCACTATGGGGGCCTGCAGGGTGGCCAGTATTACCAGCAGGAGCCGTGCTCGCCGTGCCCTGCCAGTGGGTCATCCAGCGGCCATGAGAAGAACAAGGGCTGCAAGGTAAACAGACAAACATACTTGTATATGGAGAGTGTGGGTTTCCTAATGTATCTCTTTGTGTCACTTCTCCATACATGAAGTCACACTCTACCCTGTGACACACAATCAACTGCCTTCACCTCTGAGTATCATTTGTCACCTCCGTCACATACACAGACACATTTAAAGGATAATTACAATTTAATTATATTTTGGTTCATATTGTCATAGTTTTACCATCATGTCTATTAGTTATAATAACATTCACTACAGTTTTTTGCTTGTCTAAGTCAAAGCAAGGCCTACTTACGACCCATCGTTGCTGGTTGAATATATCTTTTATATTGTTTATATATATTTTAGCAGTCTTTTGAGCACCGTTGCCCCATTTGGAAATAACACAACTTCATGTGAAAGCACAGTATTATAATTACCAACAGAAACGATGACCCACACAACAAAAATAAAACCCAAGTGTATCTCCAAATTCTGCCTGAGCCAACCTTTCTGTTGGAGATCCCAAAATTTACACAAAAAAAAGCCAAACATCTCAGCCTGAATTTTAAAGAGGTATGTACATAATTATGCACACAACATGTAGTATATCTCCATTTGATGTAATTGTACAGCCATAGCAATCAATCAAACAATGATTATATGTTTTTTTTTTTTTTTAAAGCTGCAACGGATTGTAGACAAATTGAACTGTGTTGTTGTCCAATGTTGTATCTCATCTTGTCATACAGTGTCATAAGGTTTTTATATACATTTAAGTAAATTTAGTGGTAAATTGAAGGTGTGAATGAAAAGTTAACAGAGTGTGACCTATTACATAATGTGTACCATGTACAAAAGGAGAAGCTGCCCACTCACCTGCTATCCTCTCACCACACATCTCCCCTTCTGGCCTGCAGGTGGGTGTGTATCCACACCCCCCCCCCCTACTCCCCTCCCCTCCCCTCGCCCCCCCCCCCCACACACACACACATCACTTGACTCATTTCTCTCTCTGTTTGCCTGTTAGCGCTCATTGAAATAAGTCGAAGAGGCAAATTATTAACAAACAGGACTCTGGACATTGTTCTGTTTCTCTTTGTTCTCCCTTCAAGCTCCTTCACGAGTGTTGTTACGTAATTTAAAATGCTGAGGCGACTGAAGACTCGGGTGTTTTTCAAAGTCCCACTTGTTGTTGCTAAAATTAGTGCAGGAGGCTTCGTTCAGGAGAGAACACTATTAAAAATTAACCCAAAATATAATGAACACCAGTGCATGAAAGGAAGTGTCAACAAATGCCTTGCCCAAGCAAAAAGACACACACACACACACACACACACACACACACACACACACACACACACACACACACACACACACACACACACACACACACGTCCATTTATGCTAATGATGCTGCTGCAGGTGTCCAGGTTGTCCTTGGTTATGCAACTGCCATCACAATAGCTTTCCCACTGCCGATCAATCATTATACCCATCAGCTGGTTCCCCATTTGTGTGTCTGTGTGGAGAGAGTGAGTCATCACCATCCCAGCAGGACAAAGCCACACTGTCCCTGTTTGAATTTCGGTATGTAAGGATGTAAAACAGGGCTCCACTGTTGTCCGTCACCCCATTCTCTTTCCTGCAGCTGTTCACTTTTTTTTTTTTTTTTTTTTTTTTTTAACCATTTTGCTTGCAGACTCTCCATCAGTTCCACCTCTTGCCCTCAAAACCAAAAGATCTGTCAGCAGTCTCAGTGATCTCTCTCAGTGGAGATAACTGCTGTGGGTGCGTGTGTGTAGAATTAATGGGTGTTGCACTGAAGCAGGAGCAGGCTTGCTGCTTGGAGGGGTGGGGCGGAGGGTTTAAAGAGGACAGGGCTCTGTGATGAGTCATAGCTAGTGTAAGAGTAGCAGTGTGTTTGTGCATGTGTGTGAAGTCAATATGTTTCATATCTCATATGTGGTCTTCAATCCGAGGCTGGATGAATGATTGACGGCATACAAACTTACAGTAACAGTACGGTGTCTAGATATGGAATTGCTCTGATCCCGTGTCTGACTTTGTGTGTAAAATACTCCATGTCAAAATTGAGCACATGGACATCATGTTCTGTACTGTTCCCTGCATACCGTACTGTATCATCGCACACACTGTCCACACCCTTCGCTACTCGGAGCCCTCAAAGTTGGTTTGCCAAATACTTGCTTGAGTATGATGCTTGTTCAGAAAATTGAGCAGTGGCAGAAACATTTTCCTCACATGCCAAGCTCACTGCTCTGTTCTGCAAGAAGGACACCCACAACCAGATTCAAATACAAATGTGCAAAGTATCACTATAAAATGTATCAGTCCATCAAAGTGAACTGTATCTGTCGCTGTCGAACAGCTGTCTCGGACTCTGACTTTTGAAGCTTGGGTGATGACGCTGAGAGGCTGCTGTCATAATTTCAAGAAGTTGAAGATGAATAAGACACCAGTTGACAAGTGTCAGATTACTCTTAAGTGTGCATAGACAGACGGGAAAGCTCTCGAGACATTTGTCATGGTCGGATGTATCGCTCTTTATTCTTTACTTTTTAAGCTGCTGTAAATGTAGAAGTATTTTGCCTCCAGTGCCTCTGCATTGTTGAATCTTGGATGTGAAACTTTTGTCCTGCTCACTGTAGCATTTCATTGTGAGAAGAGCCTTTTGAAATTGTTAATCTGCATTTGGCAGCAGAGTAATTTTGCAGTTGTTTGTTTCCAGAGGAGCTGCATCCCAACTGGAATTAAAGTTTTCACTCACCCTCGAAAGCCCAAAAATGAATAAAATATGAACTCCACAATGTTGGAATTAATGTAAGGACATTTGCCAAGCCCTTTTATACTTGAGTGTCGCTCTCTTTCCAAGAAAATCCTCCCTGACAGATTGCCCACCTCCACGTCCCCCCTCTCTTCATTAAAAATCCATCACAGCACTTCTTATTTGTGATTATGAAGCATCAGCGCTATTAAAAAATGCAGCTAGCTTAGCTTAGCCTTGACCCAGTGCTCTGCATAGCCTTCACCCCGCTGCTACCTTTGATGAGTGTACCAGAAGTAAAGACAAATATGGCATCAACTTTATGACACTGTTTATATTATGAAATCCGAATTTATGACTGTGCATTTTTTTTCTGGAGTAATGATTGCAGGGAAATAAAGGAGGAGAGGAGGAGAGGTTTACTGTAAGTAGGAGGTAGGATATGTTGTGAGAGTGTATGGAAGAAATTAGAAATACAACAGGGTAAACAGTGGCTTAACGGCTGGAGAAGAGAGAGGCTGGTGTAGCTGAGGGGAGAGGCATAAACAGAGGAAACAGCAGTGATAGAGAGAGATGAGGAAAGCTGAGGGGACAGTTTTATTAGAAGATAGGAGATGAGGTCAGGGCATCTGCCCCACCGCCTGAGCATGAACAGGAATCAAAAGCATATAAATCCTTCTGATAAGGATGTCCTGTTCTGTCCCATATACACACACACACCAGCAGGCTGCCAGATACTCCACACACACACATACACACATATACACACACACACACACACACACACACACACACACACACACACACACACACACACACAAAGCGAATGCAAACGCAGCCTTTCCACTCATCTCTTACATCAAGCCTGTTCTGTTCTTGATGAAGACTTAATCAAAAAGAAAAGAACATGAACTTTTGCTGACTGCTGGTTGTCCTAATGTGTTATCTCTCTTGTTCTACAATTTCAGTACTTTTCTACAGTCTAACACAGGACTTTTTCATGATTCATCTATGTTTTAGAAAAAAAAATCTCTCACAAATAAAATGACAACAATATTTACATGTAAATACAGTACATGGAATACACACATTAAATGTATTTATGAGAGAACATCCATCTGTTAAGGATTTACCCAATAATAATGTACACACTGATGATAAACAGTTTCCATTTCCTCAATAAAATCCTGTTATGATTAGTAAATAAGGGACACTGTGGTCTCAAAATGTAAACATTTTCAACATTTGTAATGTTAGAACGAAGTTCATTGTGAAACAGGAAAAATAAAAGGATTTTGTGGCTCCTTATTATTCACCTTCTTACCTCCATTTTGAAAGCTGCTATAGGTTACAGCACAAAAAATTCCCATAATTTAGACATTTGCGGGAAGGACTCTGTTACCATGGAGGATTGGATAAAAATTTGAATGCCCATATTTATGTACATTCTGGCAGATTGGCACAATTACATGTAGTCTGATTTAGCTATTGGCTGTTCCTATCTCAAATTTGTCCATGGATGTACAGCCAACTATCACTGGATTACTTTGATACTGAAGAAAATCTTAAAATGTGATGATTCTCAGGCAGATTCTATGGTTTTAAGGAGCATAGTTTTTAGATTTCTAAGTGCATTTATAGATGTTTATTGACGATTGACATCTGAGATGATAATATTGCAAGTCACACTGATTCTATGAATATGCGGGCGATGTCTGTGTGCTTAGATCTGAGTTATGAAACACAGAAAGTACTAATTTGCACGCAAATTGCAGCAATAAGGGTTTTAAAGTACCTTAATTGCTTCACCTCCAAGAGCTGGGAGTCAGACACTACTGCAGCATTGTAAATGAATGTTCTTACTCCTTATTTGCTGAAACCCTTCTCCCCCTTTTCCTCATTTATCCTGATGCAGGTACCCAGTAGGTATGTTAGTCAAACCCCATAAAGTACAAAATATGCACCATGCAATTTTGGGACTTTAAAGCCATACTAGAGCCTCTTAACAAGTCAGATACAATAATTACTTAAACAAGACAACATATAACAGCAAAATGTCTTGACTATTTCATATGATACACTGTATTAAATAAGCTCATAGTTGTTATCTCGGTTGCTCAGTGACATACATTTTTGGCCTCTTCTGGGCATGGATCAGGTGATAGTTTTAATCAGTCAGCATTCACTTAGGTTTAAACACCAAATTTACCCAGGAAGACCGAACACACTCTGGTCCCATTTGTGTTTACTGTCCAAAACTCATTCATGCAGGAGAAAGAGAGGGAGAGGGCAGGAGAGAGGAAAGAAGGCAGGAATTCAAGCAGAGAGGCCGAGGGTTGAAGAAATCCAAGGAGATGAGAGAAACCAAGTGTGTCCAGGAAGAACAGTGATTTTGATCTACTCCCATCCATCCCAGTGAGATGTGGTTGACTATTGATAAGATCTCAACAAAAACGTAGGGGTACAAAGCAGAGGACGAAAAGCTGCATCTGGATTTCTGGAAATGAGCTTGGATGCAGAAGAAAAGCCCCGCCTCATTTGTCAGTGAAGTAAGCTCACCTCGGTAGTGTTACCTGCATCATCACAGTCAAAAACGTCCATTGACAGACGACCCTTGGGTCATCTGCATTTTTAAAACTACTGCCTCGTGGTTAACTCGGCTGTTGCGTATCATTCTCCACAGAGAGAAAACAGAGGGAGATGATCTGTGACAAATCCACCTCTTCTGTTCTCCATGTGCAGTGACAAGGCCCTGCAGGCTGAAGCTCTGCTCCACGAATGCTAATGCTTTATGTCTAAGTCAGTGAATGAGACCGTGAAGAAGCTTTGACGGCAGGCTGAATTCATTCAAAGATCCTGTGAAGTGAGACTGTTGGTCGATCACAAGCACAAATACAATTCAGGTTTTAAATCAGATGACATGTCAGGCGGAGGTAGAAATACCTCGACCGTAGGCCTCCATATCAGCTGTTGACAATGTCTTCTTAGAGAAAGATTTTTCACTTTTATGGTGCATTAAGTTTTCTTGTAACTGTGATGTGACCGTATGTTGCTCCTTAACTTTGCACTTCAGACTTTGGTTGCTGACGTAGTGTTATCTGAGAAATGCCTGAGCTGTACATTCTGAGAGATCTTGGGCCATTCACTTCTTGATGGAGCTAATGGTTAACGTTTTGTGTGTCATATTCAAAGATCACACCGCTGTGCTGGTGACCTTTTACTGCCACACTACTGATGTTTTATTTTATTATTTTGGCAAGGACATGAACTCCAGACGTCTCCAAGCTGTTTAAACTTGAATGGTGAAAACAGGATGGAAAATCTTAACTCGCTGCTGATTCAAGTAAGAGTTGACAGGAAGAAACATATTTTAGTATAATGCAGTTTGATGTAACAACAGAAAATGCAGTTGACCAAATGGAGTCTGATACAGTCTCAACAAAAAATATGTATTACAGGGCTGTTGGATTGTATTAAAAGTAGGTGTCCCCAATGAATTGGGGAACTTTGTTGTCTCTCCTGACCAGCGCTTGGTCCTCTGTTCACCTGCCAATCAGGTTACACAGCCTTGCCAAAACCTCAGTTGAGTTCCAGCTTTGGTCACATTTACAATGAATCGTATTACTGTCAAAAAGGTTTTAGCTTGCACTGGGAATAAGAAGGAATTAAGAGGAACAACCCTCTAGGTCCAATTATATTTGATACAAAGAGTTACACAGAGCGCACTGGGAGCCAAAATCCCTCTCCAAGTTGTTGGCTTGTCATGCATACTGTACCAATACCAGGGAGAAATGCATCTCATACCAAACTTCTGTTTGTATTCTTTTGAATAGTTTGGCTAATTGACTCCCAAATTTCTTCTTGCCTATTTAAAGACCTCCGTATATATTCACATTCAGTCCGTATAAATGCCAAAAGTCAGAACCCCCCTGAGTCTCTCAGAATCTCTGCTTAGTAATGAAACTGTTGAGGCGCCAGCTTAGCGTTGGTATGAAGGCAGTTTGTATCAGTTTGGCTGGCTTCCAGCTCCTGCTTGCCCTCTTGGCAACACCTGAAGGAGTCATCTGGTTGACTGTTGAAAGCTTTCCCTTTTCTCCTACAGCCTTCTTGTATCCTTTACAACCTTTCATATTTTTGTGTCATCACCTTTGCCCTCTATTGTGATGACTAACATTTTTCTCACCTCCAATTTAAAAATATTTAAGCACAATTAAAATGTGGGTTCTCTCCCAGGGCATGGAAAGCAGTTCCAAGCTACCACTGTTTAGCATAAACTTAGAAATGGAAAACTGCTAATCCTTTGCTTTTCTTTTGTTCCATAGCCAAGCACTCTGGCAGCGGAAGAATGTGGTTGGAGCAATAAACTTGGAATTGCTTTCCTTGCATGATCTCTCATCTTCGCTCACAGTGGATGCATATATACACCCCAAAATCGCAGAGTGCATTTGTTTCTATTGCTACAGCCGCATTATACTGTGCAGGCAGGCTGTTTCTGTGCCAAAGCACAAAAAAAAGGAGATAAATAAGCATAGTGGAGGTATTTCATACCTTGGCTGTAGTTCCCTGGGTTTGTTGTGATATGGGGGGAGGAGGGGGGGGGATTTGAATTAGTTTTGTTTCACCCAAATGTAGCTATAACAAGCTAGAGCGGAGTTGAAGGAGGACAAGTAAAGCAGGTTGTTTGTGGTGTTAAGAGGCTTCCTGACTAATCTGAGTCAGGTTTGATACAGATAGTGAAGGCATTCGGGGTACGTAGGGAGATGACTGTGTGTTATGTGGGGAAAAGCAATTTTGAGGAAGTGACAGGTTTATTTACTTTCGTGGTTTAAATAGAGAATGACTGAGAAAAAAAGGGGTAAATGATGAGGGCAAACTTACCAAAATGATCATTTTGAGATGATGCTAGTGCTGATATTTATATGTAGCTGTATAGCTGATTCACTGTGTAACCAGTGACTGAAATGTAAAAAAAAAAAAATGCTGTATCAGTTTCTGCACCCACTGTGGATTAAACCCCCCCTGGGAGATCCACATCAATACCTCTCGCGCACCCTCCCTCTCTTCCTCCATCCTCCTTTATCTCCACTGAACTTGACCCACTAGAAAGAAAAAAAAGAAACTCTCATGCGAGTCTCATTGTGACGGAGTTTGGGAATTATTGTTGTTCTAATCTACCCCGAGAACCCGGCTAATCCCATCTTCCATCTTGATGTTCCAGGGCTGATGCCAAAACTGCTGCGCCGCAGAGGCTTAGCAGCACCCTGACTATGCACTCTAACTTTTGTTTCTCCCATTCACACACTCCGTTCTGCTGAGACTGCTTTCTACAATGGGGTTTGGGTTTATGGCACACACTTGACAACTGAGTTTCAAATTGACCTGACCTGCTTCCTTGTGGATTTAGTGCCCAGCAATGAACTACTGTCGCTCTGCATTCTTAGTAGAGTGTATTTTGATATACTTGAAATAATAATCTCATTTTGTATTAAAGCTACTATATCTTGAGATCTATTGGCTCACTTACATGCTGAGAAACAAATGTTTTGCCTGGATACTGATCCTGAGTCTGGTGACTCCCTCACTTTTCCTTAGCACCACCATGAGCATGACGTCTAGAGTTTAGAGTGTGTCAACAACCGTTTTAACGCAGGGGCTGTTTTCAGTCTGAATCACCGCTAAGCACGCTGACGTTAACATTTAGGTCAAAACACTGCTGTGCCTTAGTGCAGACTCTTGGACTGCTACAATGGCTGTGGACTGTCAATCTTGTTTTTGAGCACAGCCATTCTTAAACATATGTGAAATTAATATCCTATTTTACTATGCAAGAGAAAATTGTTATCAAGTATCATTTGTCAGATGTTGTCGCTTCTGTCTAAAATAAGACAAGCCATGTCGGTGAGTAGGATTTGCAGTGGGTTTTTTTTAAGTCAGCTATCCACTGTTTCCACCTTAAAAAGCAGTTTTATTTAAATTGTTGAACAAATGTTTTGGCTGTTTTGACTATCTCAGTGAGGCGGAAGAGGAGCCTTAATGTCAAAACAGATAATCAAACCAAACTGGTAATAGTCCCTGCAGTGTACCACATAGATATATTTTTTTTCTCTTAAGAGAAATAAGAGATAGACAGAGATACATAAGGACGTCAGGAAGACAGTATTTTTGTGATTGCTTGCATGGGTTGAAGCACAGTGAATGACACTGAATATTAATGTTTTGTAAGGAAGTCAGAGTTCAGAGACTGTGTCACGGCGCTCCTCGAGATTTAAAGATAAAAGAATTAGTCTGACCCCAGTGGATGAAAATGGGTGCAAAGTCTAAAACAGCTTAGGGTCAGTATTGTAATTTGAATTCTCAGACTTACTTCATGTCTGGTTCCCTGTTCAACAGTAAAAATACAGTTTTTGTCAGACGTGTTTCTCAGAAACTCCCTCTTGTTTTTCAGATTAACCCTCCTGAACTCTCTTTTTCTCTGAACAGTATCTCTGAGGTTTAATCTCCCTTGGGTTATACTGTATACTCGGTGTTTGTATCCCAGTCAGAATGGCTGATTCATAAGTCTTTGCCTCGCCTCTCTACTATTTTGGATCTTTTCTCCCATTCCTCATTCATTGTAAGACCCATGTTTGTGATCTAGGAACGACGAGAGGGGAAAGAGAAACGGAAAAGAAAGAGCAGTGACCTTGGCGTTAATGAGGAAGTCTTTTCTCTGACAGAGAATTGGATAGCTTATGTAAGACTTTCTCTCATTCTCTGTTAATCTTTTTGTCTTTCAAGCATGTTTTTCTTTGCCTCCATATCTCAAGCCTGTTAGAGGAAGACAAACGTGCTGCGGGAAGCTGGTGGGGGGGCACATATGGATGAGCAGGACGTGGCTAAAAGGGGATTTCTAGGAAAGAGGGCCATAGGTTGGCCGATGACACCACAGTAAACATTGTTTTTACAGCATTGATTCAATGGACATAATAACAGAAAACATTTGTAGTACAATTTAGCTGCTGCAAATATTAAACCAGCTTCTGAAGCTGTAGTTCAACGTGTTATATGTTTACCATTATTTATCTTTCCAATAGATGATTGATTTCTGATGTGTTGAGTTTGTGCAAGTTGATGCAAAGTGATTCCTTAAGACAAGTTTCATAGGCATCCATATTGAGTAATATTAGTGTTTGGACTTGTAGCCTTATCGCACGGTCCTGTATTTTATGGCTAGGTCTACTTTATGGGAGTAAAGGTCAGCTTATTAAGGTAAAGGTTTTATATAACTTTGTTGGTTACTTACACTCCTGTTAAAATAATCTGTGTTGAATTCAAGCAAAAGAGAGTTAAGGAGGCCAGTAAGGAAAAGCGGATGTCTGATTAAGTCTGGATATGCAATAGTGATGTTTTTATTTCTTGATTTATGGAGCTCTGTGGCTGATGTGTACATCCTGGGCTTAGTATGAGAATTTCCCTGGAATATATTCCATCCTGAGTTTGAGGTGAAAGGACATATCTTGCTGAGGAGGCCTTAAATAATGACACTACTGTTGTCTTAATGGGTCGTAACATAAAACAAGGTCACAGGGCAGGGAAAGGGAGTTAAGAGGACGGAGATGGCATTCAAATATGTGCGCTTCCTGTGCACATATTTTCATACCCCTTGAAGGAATGCATGTCACCTCCGCTGGAACAAGGCTCAGAAGGAGGCCATACAATAAAAAAAGATTGCATGATAAACAATAAAAAGCAGTTCATGGGTCTTTACATACTGCTCATAACTAATATTTAGGACCTATAGCCTACAAACAAACACATTTGCACCATCCTGCACTTCCTTTTGGCTTATAATATGAGGTTAAATACGTTTGTAAATACAAGAAAACACGCGACAAATGCCATGTAATGTCAGTTTACTGAATCCACAGAGATATGTTTTTGGTTAAAGGAATAGTTTCACATTTTTGGAAATATTTTTTTATTCCTCGTAGTTGAGGGGTTAGATGGGAGGATTAACCCTGCTTTCATGCCTGGAGCTACAGCCAGTAGCCGGTTAACTTAACATAGCATGACAACTGGAAATAACTATCTCTGTCCAAAACTAGCTAAACCCACTAACCATCAACTTTGACACAAATAGTGGGGGGGGTACTGCTTTCACACTCGTCTTTATGCTAAGCTAAGCTAATCGGCTGCTGAAAATAGCTTCACATTTAACAGACAGAAATAGAAGTGGTTTAAGTATCTTTATTTAAACAGAAGCAGGTTACAAGCAGGTTACCAGCAGGTAACATACTGATTTGAACTTTGGCTGAATGAAACGATTATAAATAATTTAATTGCCACTGTAGTCCTGGATATAATTAGGCCTTACACACAGACACACATACACTCTCACACACACTGTAATGACAGAATGGTTTCATCATGTGTTTGACTACCTCAGCGATTGTTTGGATCAGTTTTGTCCTTCCAACATTGGGCTTTAGTTTGGGTCAAGGGATCAATGGCCTTGATAAGACTCATTTGAAATGGCTGCAGTCACTGAACCTCTGTGAGCCAAGGACACCATTTACCTTACATGGTTACATAGCCATTGTGGGTCACTGACACATCCATCGATGCAATTTGTTTTCCTCAAGAACTATGTGCACCTTGACCTCAGCTTCAACTGTCCCATCTATCTTACATTTCTCTCTCATACCTTGTGTGGGTGCTTGAGTGCTTGAAGGAGATTTTTGTTTCCGCCCATGATATGTGTGTTGCTTTAGTCACATCCTAAACAGTGATTGAGACGAGGAGGTTTGTGGTAAGATTGTCCTCTGGAGCGTGTGTCACTGAGCAGCTGTCACATGAGAAGAGATTAACGCTAAGGCTGACACTGATTCATTCACTGCCTCCTGTGCAAAACAAATGTTACCCTCCAGCATCGTACTCATAAAGTCATGGTGTTGACTCTTGCTAGTATGTTGGTTTTAAATTGCTGCTTTATCTGTTAATTACCCCTTTCGAAGCACAGTAATGACCCCATTGTGAGTATGCTCTTAAAATTACAGGGCATATTTGTTTTTCCTTTTGCTTGGTAATATCTTTTCAATGTGTTGGCTTATAATTCATCATCTTTTTCGCTCTTTAAAGCCTTAAAGGGCGAGGCATGACATCAAATTTGGCATTTGTTTGCCTTTATAATGACCTGAAATGTGTTCTCACTTTAATAGTTTTAGGAAATGTAAACAAAAAATATTGATAATAATGTTGTTTGTTACCTTATCAATATGAGTACCTTGTATTATTATGAAGGGATTGTTGTTTTCACCAACATAACCAACAGTAGAGCAGCCTTAAATATATCCGTTTTTAGCATGTACCATGTCCCCTCAACAGTGTTGCAACCATTTGCTGGCTTCTGATTGGCTAATTCATTGAACTTGTCAGGGCGTGGTCAGGGCTTGTTTGGTGGGGGGGGGGGGGGAACTGCCAAGTCCTCTTTACTGTTTTTATTTTTATAATTTTGAAGGGATTTTTAAGGCAATTTAAGGGTTGTATTTAGTGGATTTTTGAGTTTAAGTATTTTTTGAATGTTTTGTTTAAATGTAGTACAAATACATGATTGCACCAAAATAACAACAACCTTTTTAAAAAAAGAGAACTCTTTTGAAAAATCCTTAAAATCCCTTAAATACCATGAAGTAAGCCCTTAAGAAAACTTGACTCTTAATAACATCTTCGAAAAAACATTTATAAACTCATAGTTAAGTAGTCCATGTGTATTTGATATCCTGATATTACCTTGAAACGTAGAGGTTTGGATTTTTATTGATTACAAGTTGCCTGTCAAAGGTTCAGTTATTTATTTCGTCTATTTAGATGCAGCAGAAGCGATTGACCCTTTTTCACTAATGTCCTGAAAAGTATTCAGTGTCAAACGTTATTGGCCCAACAAAAACAAAAACAAAAACAAAATCTATCCTTGTTTTGCAGGTCAGGAAGTGGAAGATGCTGGCTCATCATCATGGCGACAGCACAGGCAAGCAGAAGGAAGCAGAGTCAGACGTCCACCTGTGTGGTTGTCACAACTGGGGGATCCACGCCTCGCCCCCCCTGGCCAGCCCCGTCATGCTGGAGTGCTCCATCTGCAGCGGACCCTACATCAGCTACGCCCTGGAGGATACCTGGCAGCCACGTCAACGCACACAGGCAAGTTCATTGTACAGCCGATGAAATTACTACAGCAAACACTAACTCGTCATACAGTAATCAGTGGATCCCAAAGCAGGGGGACGTCCAGGTGTCATTGAAGGATACGTTTAGGAGGTCCCCAGAGAAATGAGGGATTGGTTTTGTTTTTGTGCCATTTCGCAGGGTTTGTAAAGCCCTGTGTCTGTCTATCACTACCTGTTTATATCAGCTCAGGATCTTCTTCAGTGGTGCAGTCTGTTTTTGGCATATGTTATCATGATTTTAGGAAATGATGCCCATATATGCAGATTTGTTTTTCTGGGGCCCCTACAGTTTGGCTGCAGATCATTTGGCTCTCATCACTGCAGTGCAAAGTGCTGACGGCCCAACCAATTTTAATGCTGACCACTATTTTAATTGGTATTCAACTATAGTATAATCCACTTTTAACGCAGCCTTTGTAATTGTTGTTAAGTTAGCTTTAGTTTAGGATCTTTTTAGACAATAACTGTTCTTTCTTGTAGCTTTACACCATTCTTGATCTTTCTGTTCCTGTTATTAAAAATCTGAAGGAGCATGAAAGTAGTAATAAAGGGGCAGTATTCACCCGCTTCAAATGTTTCATATTTGTTTCTATCTAATTTGGCCAACAAAAGAGATGAAATTAGTGTTTATTAACAGTTCAGGGCCTTAACACAACTATATTTGAATGGTCAAATATGCCATTAACATATAACATGAGAATATGTAAAATAGGAAAACACAATGATTTCAAAATATTGGAAAGAAAAGAAAAAACAGATTTTTGAACATCTTTTTATTTCCTTTCCGTTTTTGTGAATAAAAACAAGGTAAGAAAGAGAGAGAGTAATTTCACTCAGTCCTTTCTGATGATGAAACTAGAATAGTGTTAATCCCTTTTACTGTTAAATGTGCTTTATCTTATGACTCAGGCAACTTATAGACCTCCACCTCTCCTTGACCTTCCCACAGACAGACTAGTCAGCCCTCTCTCTCCTTCTCTACCTCTGCTTCAACAAGCCAAACTTTCAGTCTTCTTTTAGAAAGATTAATCTGCCATGAAATATTAATGACCAGAAATTCCAGATTCACCATCACTATGGATACAACTCCATCAGACCTCTACTGAATCAATAAACAACTTGAAGAAAGACGGAGAAGGGGCATGAGAGAAAGCAGGAAGGGAGAGCAGGGAGACAGCTAGGAGTGAGGCAAATTCAAGGAGAAAGGAGGAAGGGGCATGAATGGTGACGTGACTGTTCACTGCGGAGTAGTGCTGACAGTATGAGGGGGTGTGAACAGCAAGCCATATGCGTGTACGTATGTCATTTTGTGTGTATCTGTGCGGAAAAGATGGATAGACGACGCTACTGTCAGCTATATTAAGACTTAGATGGAGATGAAATGACTGGTATGAGAGGCAGAGTGTTGAAAGCATCACCTCTGAATGAGTGAACAAACTGATGAGACTGAAACAACTTGTGCGCTCACACACGCACATGCCTCAGCTCGTCTCATTCTCAAAACACCCATGGGAGAATACGCAGCGCTGCGATACGTTTTCAGAGCTGGAGCGTGCAATGGCAAACTAGGCTGAGACTGTATTAACAGAGACACCAGCCACTTTGAACATTTGATGACTGACAACAACATCACGCGAAGCTAATATCTGACACAACAGCGCAGTTTCATGGGAATGTCCTGAGATGCAAATGCTGCTGGTCCCATAGTAGCTGCCAATTATACTGTTATTGTATGTGACTAGAAAAGCAGGATAGGCTCATAACTACTGTTATGCAGAGGGCTGGGTACCAAACTTTCATACTTATGTGACACTTAGAGAACTGCTTCCGTGTTATCTATCGATAAATGGCTTGTAATTTGGTTGCAAATTTAGGTACCTGGACTACATACACACCATGTTTTTATTTTTAAAACGCATAACTTTTGCTTGTTTATATAGGAGTAGATGTCATCAGCGTCAGTGAGCCAATACAGCTTTTAGCATACCTGACCTGTACACTTAGATAAAAAATATATATATTGTTTTAACTTCAATAAATCTTATATTAGAATCTCTTATTTCATTCTTTTCAAAACTATTTTTGGCCACACATCTGTTTGAGTCACCTGGTTTACACTCTCCCCCTCTAAACTACATGAAAACTATAGATTTGTACCGTAATGTGCATTATAATTATTACTTTTCTTATTCTTACAATTCATAAAACTAGTATTGAAAAAAGTATCGTTCAGGAACTGATGTCTGAGTCAAGGTATCAGTGACAGTGGTAGCAGTATAGAAATATTTGTTTTTCCACAACATTTATTTAACAGCTATAGTATAGTCTGCTTTCTAGATCCAGAGTATAAACTAACTCCTAGTCATGTTTCAGATGTTTGGGTCATTTCCCTTTTAAACTTCTCAGATGGCTTTGATATGAATAATGGTTTGAAGTCCGAATTTTCCTCAATTTGTGTAGCAGAAGTTTGTTTCCACTTTCTAGTGTCAGCCATTAGTTCATGAGATAAGGGTTAGTTCAATAATTAATGTATGAAACTACCTCAACTAGCTGCACTAGTAAAACGCTACTGTTACACTATTAATAATCTAATAATGTTATATACCATCATATATCAGTTACTGAGGTAATTCAAATATTTTTTATATTTATTTTACTTTTGATACCCTAAGTGCATTTAGCTGATAATACTTTAATACTTTGTATATGTATTTTTTCTTTTTTTTACTCCAATAAATTTAAATGAGCACATTGTGAGCAGGTGTCCTGTTAGTGGCCCAACTGAGTGAGATCAGTTTCAGTTTGGCATTCTGTCTCACCAAAGCACAATAGTACTCTTGTAATGTTGTTTTGAGCAGCGGTTTCTCACCACTTCCAGCACAGGCAACCAAGTGATTCAGTGCAGTTTCACCCTGGAAACCCAACCTCAGTAAAACATGTCATGGAGAACCAGCTGGAATTGGGGAACAACCCAGTCTGGGTCAGAACCAGTGGTTTCAGAAGAAGTTTCTAAACTTTAAAAATATATATATCTTTTTTTTAATACGATTAACTGATAGTAAATGTATCTAGTAATTAATGGTTGAAAAGCAATCATTAGTAAACAAAATTTAGTGTAGATAAGATTTGTCAGATTTGTCTTTTGCTCCTTTGTGTAGTTACTGATCCTCAAGTTGTGTACCACTGGCTTAGATTGTTGCTTGTCCAGTCTGAATTTGAAACAAGGAAATTTGCCCAAACTGGTTTTACAGTGTGTTATGCGAGAATAGCAATATGTTGGCCAACATTTTGGGTTGGGCTTTCAATCTGAATAGTGAGAATTAATATTATATGAATCTGCAAAAAATATTTAGACTTTAGGAGAGCTATTTGACAGCTATGTAATTTGATCCACCGTCTAAATTCCTTAAGTAATTGTAAATGCATCACTGTGGCATTAATGTATTATTGATTAGTATTTTTAATAAGCAAGTCATCTTTACTGTATATAGATGTAAACTATATAACAGATTCTGCATTGATGCAAATTCTTTAACATTTTTATACTTGAAATACTTGACAATTTGGACTGTTTCATTAAGTGGTGCCATATTTCTCCCTCAGGCGATGGACCTGTACTACCACAATGAGTCAGACCCAGACAGCTACTGTTGCCCTGGCGACAACTGTAAGTAACCAGTAACTAAGCCTGTTGTTTTGTATTCTTCCACTTCCTCCCAACCTTCTTCTTTCCATCTGCTTTCACACTGTGATTCAGAGCAAAAACTCTTACTCCTCTGTTATTTGTCTCCATCATCGTCCTCTGTCAGGACCAAGTCATTTCTTTTTGTTATCTGCAGTTAAAAAAAATTATTTACACGAGTCCAAATTACCTTCTACCATTCATTCACTTTTACTCTTATTTGTTGTTGGATTTCAGTTCAAACCTGATGCCTGCGGGACTTGAATAATAAGTTTACACTCCCATACACTTTGTAACCTTCCCTTACCTCACCACTTGGCCTTCGCATCCAACCTCTAAACTCCCAGGATAATAACTGTTGTCCAAAAAGCAGAATTACTGTTTGTTTTGTTGAACCTGGCAAAACAGTAGTTACAGACACAATACTCAGGACCGATAATCACGAACGTGACATAGTGACGTTTTCTGTTTACAACTTCACTGCAGCACACGGAGGGATTTTAATAGCCCATTCTGGTTTATATCCAAAATGACTGAGGGACTATAATTTTATTTCCCATCATGCTTCATATTTGTGCCACAAACCATAGTGCAGTCCATAGTTCACAAATTGTGTGTGTGTGTGTGTGTGTGTGTGTGTGTGTGTGTGTGTGTGTGTGTGTGTGTGTGTGTGTGTGTGTGTGTGTGTGTGTGTGTGTGTGTGTGTGTGTGTGTGTGTCAGTTTTGGCCAAAGAGCCGACCTATCTTTTGTTTTGCTGGGCCATCTTGCATGTGCCGAGACGTGGGCTCTCGTGAGTGTGTCCGTGCGTGTGTGCAGTATGTGTGTGTGTGCGTGCGTGTGTGCAGTATGTGTGTGTGTGTGTGTGCGTGTGTGCAGTATGTGTGTGTGTGTGTGTGTGTGTGTGTGTGTGTGTGTGTGTGTGTGTGTGTGTGTGTGTGTGTGTGTGTGTGTGTGTGTGTGTGTGTGTGTGTGTGTGTGTGTGTGTGTGTGTGTGTGTGTGTGAATTCCCGACACAGCTTTCCTTTCACTTTACAATAAATAAACGCTACATATTTTTAACTGTAAATCATAATTAGCAGATGGAAGTTTACATTTAGCACATGCTAATTTCAAATACATTACTTGACTATGACAGTATTTTAGTTGTCCATTGAAGAACTTTTATATTTTTGAATATTATATGCACAAATGTATTACCAGTAATGGAGGAAATATTTAGATTCTTTATTTAAGTAAAAGTCCTGAACGTAAAATATCACTTAAGTAACATAAAGTAAGTATCGGCTTGCTTAAAGTATCAAAAGTATAAGTGCTCTTGCTCCGGTGAGTGTTTTATATTATATTATTAACTATTTTCTATACTACAGGGTTGTTTAATTAACAGTGTATCATATTTTATTAGCTCATTATGTTTTATATGTAAGCATTAAATTGAAAATGCACATAGTGCAAGTGCCTGTTTGTGCTGATGTTTACAGTACAGCACTCAGTGCCGCTGCAGTAACAAAACTTGATAGGAGTTCTGCCTGCTGGACCGTCTCAAAGAAAGAAATGTGACTCAAGGCATATTCTGATGAAAATGTTTTCCACCGGCTATAGTTAGTCTGCCTGTTAATAGTGGGAGTTTTCAGCGGATGGGGAGAAATCCAAGCAATTAGCTGAGCTGGTGACAAGCTGTTCCTGTGGCCTCTGCTGTCATGCTGCTACACCCTGTCGATCCAATTCGAGCAATTAGGGGCTTTTGGAGCTCTTATATGTTGACGAGTGTCACATATTATGAGTCATTTGCAGTGATGCAGTAGTGATGTGTGTCACACAGGAGAGAGCAAAGAACAGTAATAATAATTATCGGGAGCCGAGTCCTGACCGTCTAATTTTACAGAGCAAACTATGTCTGCGTTCCTTCACTCCTGTCAAAAAATACAGAGAAGTCTTATGTAACAAAGAGCTTCTGCTCAAGAAACCTTTATTAAAAACATTATCAACGCGCAGCAGTGCAGTGAATCAGCATTTACACACTGACTTGTGGGGCTTTTCTTTATCAGATACCAACAGGTTTATGTAACGTGCATTTGCTAAGCCTGTATTTGTGTGTGTGTGTGTGTGTGTGTGCGTGTGTGTGTGTGTGTGTGTGTGTGTGTGTGTGTGTGTGTGTGTGTGTGTGTGTGTGTGTGTGTGTGTGTGTGTGTGTGTGTCCTCAAACTTTACTCTTTTGTTCTCAATGATGCAAAAGCATTTTTTTGAAGCGTTTATTTACTCTCATCTCACAACGTTTATGACGCATCGCTGGCCTGTGTCAACCTGCACTTCAGGGCTCAACAGGCAAACATACACACCTACACACAGACATACACCCAGATACAACAGAAACATATGTGCATATACTTTTTACTTCCTGTCTCCAGAAAGACGCTCGAAAACCAGGGACATTCAACAGTTTTGAAAAGAATGCCTGAAGATGCTGGTTGTCACCAATAATTTACAGCAAATTCGCTGTTGCAATTCAGTACTTAATGTTTGCCTAATTCAAACACTTCTTCTTGAAATGCTGTTTAATGCGAGCAGTTTACTGTCTTAACTTTCCCAACGATCCATACCAAATTACGGCCCTTTCAAGAAACGTTCCATTGAAATGAATCACGTGCCAGCTCATTTCTAGGAAGTTATTATGAAACTCTAGAATCTACAAAATAAATTGTTACCTAACGTACACCCTGACTCACCCTCGCTCTCTGTAGGTCGTATCGTGACAGGACAGGAAAAAGGATTGACTGGGCCAGCAGACGCCTCAATACGACAGCTTCCCATACAAAAAAATCTAACCAGGGAGCAACAAACTCCCACCACAATGGTCACATGAAGTGATAAGTAGGCTACTTTTCACAAGCCAAGCTAATCAGGCAGGACACACACACACACACACACACACACACACACACACACACACACACACACACACACACACACACACACACACACACACACACACACACACACACACACACACACACACTGACAATCCACCACATCCAGTGACAAAATAAAAGCCTAGCTGTCCTCTGTGAATAGCCGAGGCCTTTACATAACAGTGTCATTTGGTTCCTCACCACTGAGGCTCATTCACATTCATCGCCAGATCAAACCGTAGCCACAAACACCCTCACCATACTTGCAACAAAGAGCGGACACTGCCACATGGAGGGATTGGAGGCTGAAAGAGATGAGCAGATTTAATGGATGGATGGAGGTCATCTGCCGGGAGACAGCGTGAAGATGGGCATACGTTGGTCTCTGTGTATGTGTGGGCGGGATGAGGGAGCATGTCAGTGTTTTTATGTGTTTGCTACAACTCTTCATGTCCTGCACCCAGTCAATCCTTTTTCCTGTCCTGTCACGATACGACCTACAGAGAGCGAGGGTGTGTCAGCGCTGTTTTTGGCATTGATGATAGTGCCACTTGTGGGTTATGTAACAAAGTAGTGTCTCGCACGCACATATAGAAAGTTAACAAACACAAAGCTGGAGTGTTGTGGAGCCTCCTGTTGTTCGCAGCCTGAGCCTCGAGCAGCCTGTAAATCCAGAGGCGAAAGACAGTCCTGCCAGACAGGAAAAACACTGAGAGGGACCTTTTGTTCGAGTCGCTCCCCTCTCTCAGTTCCTCCCTCTCTTTGGATCTTCTCTCAACACCTCTCTCTCATTTCATTCAACTCTTGGCTATGACCAGCAGATGTAGGCTCAAGAGCAGTGCTTACACCCAAGCGGAGGTAATGTAATCTTCTTCATCATCGGTTTTATCTTCTCCTGCAATGCAGAGGCGACTACAGTTTTAGCTCTTCTTCCGAGGGCAAAATGCAAGTCACTTAGGTGGAAACTGCAGTTTTTCAAGGTCACCTGTACTTCACTTCTACATGCTTTCCCCGTGGTCGAACTGCTCTGTTTTTAGGAAGCATGTCAGTTTGTACCCCACGTGGACTGTCACTGTACTGCCAGAGATGAGATATTGTAGATTAAATGCCTGTTGAAGGAAGGCACTTATAGAACTGCAACCTATGCCGTCTCAAGGAGAGAAATCCTTCTCTAACAAACTGCACGCACTTCCTGGTGGTGCAGTGAGGAAGGTGGCATGTTGGACACCTTGGGAGAATTCCTAAGCACCTGATGTGTCTCTCTCTCTCTCTCTCTCTCTCTCTCTCTGTTTTAGAAAGTGTGCACATGTTCTGCAAGTCTCTCTGCAGGTTTTTCCCTCCAGCTTGCGTGTATGTGTGCGTGCATGTGCGTGTGTGCTCTCAGACTCCCTGCAGGTTTGTTTTGCCCTCCGGCTCGGTGCGCGCGCGCGCATCAGGTGGCTTGCGGTGGACGGATTAATAATAGATTTGACCTGAGTTAAGGGAGAAACAGAGACAGCAGTAAAAAGAAAAAGTTAAGGCTATTTGAAAACTGCAGAGTCACACATGCATGCTAGTTTTCCTGACTCTGTATAATTTGTGGATGAGCCTTAATCGCTGCGCGTCTTTTTGGCACTGCTTTTCTAAAGTCTAATAACAATTGCAGTCTGTGTAGTTGAAAAACAAAAGCGTTTAGTTTCACACCCTTGCACCAAGTTCACATCATGACCAGAAGGTCGCAGATTCAAATCCAGGACTATCAGAAATAAATATGGTTTGAGAAAGTGACAGTGCAATACTTGCCCCCTTTTCACAGAGGTGCCCATGAGCAAGGCTCTCAGAAATCCTGCTGCCATGGCTCATTTGCCAACAGATTATGGTTGTGCTGGGTAACGGGGAAACCTCCAGGTGTGAATGTGTGCAGACGTGTGCCATGATCCCCAAAAATAAGAGCATCGTACTCTCAAAATAAATTAAGGTTAAATAACTCCATTGCAATCAGAAGATGTTGTTTTGAGGAAATGATACTCAAAGGCTTTAAGGTTCGATTTACTAATCTGTAAAAAAAAATGACATTGGTCCAATTCCTCCACGAGCGAAAGATGAGCAATAAAAACGATATAAAACCAACACAACTGAAACTATCGTTATAAGGACACTCTTTGAAAAGTCCCAGTTTACATTTATACTTGCTATGTTGAGGTTGTCACATGGATTAGTGAGTGACAAGTGTTAACCTGTTCAATATGACCAACTACGCTGTCCTCTATGATCCTCCGGTTCATCTATATTTCATAAATTACTGCAGTAAATTTTACCCATTTATAATCACTGACTTGCCGTTTGTGTCTTCACATCTCTGCTTCCTTTCATTTATATTACTTCTTCTCCTCTCTCTCACACACTTCTAAAAACAAAAAAACATTGTTCTGAGAAATAAAACACCCAAGTGCTCAAAATAGTGAAGGAGCAATTCATCAAGAAAAAGTTTATTCGTGGGGCCTCAACTTCTTGGCAGCTGCCCTCTTTGAATGTATGTGAATGTTGTGAATTTACTAAAATCACTTTTTAATTCTGAGCCAAGTGTGTGACTGACCTCAGCTGGGAAAAAGCTGCATATAATGAAGATGAAACTGTTTGGAAAAGGCAAAGTTTTATCAAAGGTTTTTGCACTTATACAGTATGCCAGTATTTGCTCTGGTGTGATGTTGAAATATAGCAATAAAAAGTGACATTTTAAGGGAAATACAGATGTATAATAATGCAGAACCGTGATTATCATGACTATTATGTGTGTAAACAAATAGCATCATAGATTGACTCTATTTCAAGTTAACCCACGGACATATTTGAGTTAAAAACATGAACAATTGTTATGCCTTTAACTCCATGATGTTGCAGGGGACATCCGCAGAAATAAATAAACATATGCATTATTTCGATAATTTTGTTGTTCAATAAAAGTTTGGTCTAATGCTGAACTTGAATGTTGAGCTCACGAAGAGCATTTGAAGGCAGCATTTCCCCCCGCCCTTGGGAGAAGTCATGCAACCATGCATGAAACAAAACGGTGTGGAAGGAAATAGAGGCGGGACGTCTCCGCCCTGAGATAAAAAGGGAAAAGAAAAAAAAATGACTGGATGAAGCTCTGCAAGAAGAAGAATACTGTGTAGTTCGATTAAGTGCCTGCCGAGGAGCCTAAAGTCTGTCTTCTTCTCTGAGTCGGGAATTAAAGCATCCTTATGAAAGACAAAACGACCACTTTGACGTGTAAGTACACTGCATATTCTTTAGAGAACACCGGCGAAGGTTTTAATCCATTGAGAAAAATCTCCTGTCATATTCTTATAGTAACATGGCTGATGTTTCTACGGTTCCCGAGCTAAAGTATTATTTTTCAATAGTTTCTTAGTGTGTAAAAACGCTTAACCCACTTTCTGTGTCTGCGGCATTTGGTGAGGAAAGCGCTGGCAGACATACTTGGGGGTTTGCCCCATTCACCCCATAATCCCGTGACCTGGATTTATGATGCTTTTATCTATTGAAATACCTCGCTGATAAGAGGTCTGTTAAAAGTGCCAGAGCAACCTTGGCAACTCTTCTTTGCAACTTGTTGGACCCCGAAGGCAGCCAAAATGAGAAGTCCTTCCGACCTGAAAGGTTTGTTTTGTGTGGAAACGGTCGCTTTGCATGTAAACAAAACAATTAAGATATGGCAGCCACATTTGCGTGTTTTTCTGTAAAAAAAAAAAATGTTTTTATTATGCAGCATAACACAATATTGTGCTGTACAACTGCGTTCTTATTCTTCCCACTTTGTTTTTTCCAAAGTTTCGAGAACTGTGCAGCACCAATTACTTCATTTGGGACTTTTACAGTGTCTTTTTCTTTCCTTTTTACGCACGGTGATCGATGTCCCGTTCTAATGAATTTGGCCTTTACAGGTGATATCGTCTTACATAACTTCTCTCATTCCACTGAGGGGTGTAGATAAAACTTGAACCAGGTGCCTTACATAACCGTGCCTAACCGACCCGTCTGCCAGCGCACAGAACGCAAGCGCACAGTGGCACATTTTCCACAAAATTTCATTTTTGATCATCACATAGAAATGTTTTGGCAGCTTGCGAGAGGTTTACCGGTAGCTCCGAACAGATTGTGGATGGGATCTCTTTGTTTTCGTTTGAATTAGATGTATTCAGGAGTTTCTCACTCTGTACTTTTCCACTACCAGCGGCTTTTTCTTGGCATCTGGCCTCCCTCGGCTCAGGCTCTTCCCTCTCGTCTTTTGTGTGTACCGAGGGAGCCTGCGTCACTCCCGGCCGTTTAAACTGAGAAGCAGCCAAACAGTACATCTGATAGGCCCAGTAAGGCTATCAAATTATTTGTACAGGACCTAGTTGCACACTCGGTGGGGTTAAACCCGGAGCATGGATACAATGTGACAAAAATAATCAGGTGTTTGGAGAATAATTACGAATCTTTCGAAACATCTCGACACTTCATATGCACTCATTTACAATAACGACTAATCTGTCCTCCTGGAACAATAAGTGACACCATATGTTACTTAGAGGAAACATCTGGGTTTCATTTGTCTATAGGATTTGTTGCAGCTTTGCTTTCATAATGAAAGTGTCAGACGCGGTGACACATGGAGTGATGTAGTTGCCTTGGTATTGCACAAACATATGTGCAAACAGTACAAGCTGGCCTTTCACTGAGCGGTGGTAAAAACCTTTTTTTCCCCACTTTTTCCTATGTTTTTGACGCAAGCGCTCTTGAGGCGCTGCAGTGACGCGTTTGGAGCGCAACGGGCGCTGATTGGTCGAGAACGGGATCGATCACCTCCTCCGTGGCCCATTTACCAAAACCTTGCTGAGTGGATAACGCCCACCGGAGGGGGGTGGATGTATGGTTCTGCTCCTCCCTCCTGGCCTCTTATAAAACAAGAGCCAAAAGCTAAATAGTTATATTTTGGCTTTGGGCAGCTGACCAGTGAAGAGCTGCTGTTTAACTCATCATGACGATCAAAACAGAAACAGAAAAGCCTGTCCTGACTTACTCCAAATGTAGAGGGCTGGTGGCATTAGTCACTGGTAGGATGATGACTGGATATATTCTAAGACATTCCTCTTTTCATCTGTTTTCTTTTAATTGTCTAAACATTCCTTTTTTCTGTTTTTTTTTCTTTTTCTTTGCAGCTTTTATGAAACAAAGGAGGATGGGTCTGAACGACTTCATTCAGAGGCTTGCCGCAAACTCCTACGCCTGCAAGCAGTGAGTACCATCTGACTCATGTTATTGTTCTGCATTCCCTGGAGGACAAAACATTGGGAAACACAACCAGAAAGAAATGCCAGTTGTCTGTCCTCTGGAGAAACTTTGTGACTTAATATGACTCCCAGATCAGCTGAGGACACTTTGATCCTTTGTTATTAGATGAACTAACTCTGAACTCTTTTTTTTTTCAGTCCTGAGGTTCAGTCTATCCTCAACTTGAGTCCTCCTCAGGATGCTGAGCTCATGAACACGAACCCTTCTCCTCCTGTGAGTATATTTGCATTAAGCAGGCAATTGTGTGCTTCTTCCTTAGTTTAATCTTCGGCATACGCAGGGATGCACAGACATATCCTCTGTTTATGTGTTTACCGTACATTTTGTGGTTCATGTTACGGCTCTAACTTTCGTCCATCTTCCTGCAGCCCAGTCCATCCCAACAGATCAACCTCGGCCCATCGTCCAACCCCTCAGCCAAACCCAGCGATTTTCACTTCCTCAAGGTGATCGGCAAGGGCAGCTTCGGGAAGGTCCTGCTCGCACGCCATCGCACCGATGACCAGTTTTACGCAGTCAAAGTCTTACAGAAAAAAGCCATTCTCAAAAAGAAGGAGGTATGTGCACGTGCGGACATGCCTTCGACTCAAAACTCACACGACATATCAAATCTCTTTAACCCCTGCTTGTTTGTTTTCCTCAGGAGAAACACATCATGTCAGAGAGGAATGTGCTGCTAAAGAATGTCAAGCACCCATTCTTGGTGGGCCTGCACTACTCTTTCCAAACCGCGGACAAACTCTACTTCATCTTGGACTACATCAATGGAGGAGAGGTGAGCTGCTGCCATAAAATAAAGAGGATAGGAAAGAGGAGAGATGATAGAGAAGAAGAAGAAAGGAGATGCTGAGCTATTTAAAGATGAAGATGAATTAATAGGGATGGCGGAAATCTTAAAGTTGGAGGAGGAAGGGTGACAGTGAACTCACCCTGTACAAAGTGAAAGTTTTTTAGGGGACTAATTTTGTGCCAGAAACAAAGATGAGACAGCGGCAGACAGAGGGGATATCCTGTCATGAGAAGCAGAATAGAAGCTGTCGCTCTCTGTCTTTTCTTTTTTTCACGAAAGGAAACACCTCTCAGGAAATCATGGGGTGGGTTGGGACAGCGGCAGAAACTCTCGGCCAAAATTAGCAGCGCCATTCAGCCTCAGTGTGTGTCTAATCGAGCTAATTTCCTGTGATTGTTGGACGGGCAAAGACAGTGCTGATTAAATATGGGCCTCATCCGGAAGCAGGACGCATTTAGTCTCTTTCTCCTTTCTCTTTTCTCCCCCTCTCTCCCTCTCTTTCCTCCCTCCATCCTGCTGGTCTCTCGCTCCACCTTTGGCCCTCGTTTCATCTGTCTTCCCTTGTCAGACTTTTTAAGCTGTCGCCTTCCTGCCTCTTTATTTCCTCCCATCCGGTTTCCTCTCTGTCTCTGTATCTACCATTTTATTGCTGCTGTTTCTCCTACTAATTCCCTACCACTGCTCATGTCTAATTTCATGGCAGACAACTGACACTCTAGTTATTTGTTGTTGCTACCGACAATACTGCCTGCTGCACTTAATTCAATAACATTTTCCCTATTTTGTCCCCCCTCTTTCTTCCAGTTGTTCTACCACCTGCAGAGAGAGCGTTGCTTCCTTGAGCCCCGAGCACGGTTCTATGCCGCAGAGATTGCCAGCGCGCTGGGATACCTTCACTCACTCAACATTGTCTACAGAGACCTGAAGCCAGAGAACATCCTGCTGGACTCGCAGGGACACATCATTCTCACGGATTTTGGACTCTGCAAGGAGAACATTGAACCTAACGGGACCACATCCACCTTCTGCGGTACGCCAGAGGTAAGGAGGAAATTATCCGGTGATTCAGGCCAGACTTGTTTATGTGTGTTGTTGTTGTTGTTGTTGTTGTTCCTGCTCTCTCTTATATTCATCTATGTTAACTTGCCACCTCTCCTGGTTTTCTACCCCTCTGCAGTATTTGGCTCCTGAAGTGTTGCACAAGCAGCCGTATGACAGGACGGTAGACTGGTGGTGTTTAGGAGCTGTTCTCTATGAGATGCTGTATGGCCTGGTATGTAACATCCATAGTCACATTACATAAAGTTACGGTGAAGTTAGACCTTACCCTCCTTAAATATTACGATTTCATACTTTACCGCTGAGTGATGGAGTACACTGAGACTCTCATCTGTGTCCTCATGTTTGTACCGGAATCGGTGCATGTGTACAAATTACATGATCACTTTTTGTCATGTTTATACTTTTATTCATGTTGTTGCCAAGATGCTGATCAGTTCTTTTTGGTCCCCCACCAGCCTCCGTTCTACAGCCGTAACACGGCCGAGATGTACGACAACATCCTGAACAAGCCGCTGCAGCTGAAACCCAACATATCCAACGCAGCCAGACACCTGCTGGAGGGCCTGCTGCAGAAAGACCGCACCAAGAGACTGGGCTGCACAGAGGACTTTGTAAGTGTCTATTTAGGCAATTGCATGTCCGTATCTGTGTGCTTATTTGTACATTATGCATGTTAAAGGATATCTTTTAATTATCTGTCTTTTGTGCCTTTTGCAGATTGAAATTAAGAACCACATATTCTTCTCCCCCATCAACTGGGACGATCTCAATGCTAAGAAGATCAACCCTCCCTTTAACCCCAATGTGGTAAATTTACTTTGTAATATCCTATTTAGTGCTCTGAATGGCAGGTTTAGGATTTAGTTTGACATAACACCAGCCAAAGTCCACATACGTACTCTCTTGTCTATGTCCTTGGTATTTGCATTTACATAACTAGATCAAGAGTGTGGCACATCCTCCCTCTGAATTAAAACATTTCCAATTATGGCAAGGTATTTTAAAGCATGACTAATCCCCTCTCGTCTCCCCCTCTCCTTGCCTCCCTCCTGCAGACGGGACCAAACGACCTGCGGCACTTTGATCCAGAGTTCACAGATGAGCCGGTACCCAGCTCCATCGGCTGTTCCCCAGACAGCGCGCTCGTCACCGCCAGCATCAAAGAGGCAGCCGAGGCCTTTGTGGGCTTTTCTTACGCCCCGTCTATGGACTCCTACCTATAGGACTTAAACACAGGCACTCATTACGGACACCAGTTTAGACTTATCGGACATGAAAGCGTGCCATGTCCACGTACTTGCATCTTGACCCCAACCCAACGTTTTCCCGTCAGAATGATGGAAGTTTCCAAACCAAACCCTGCAACAACTCTGCATCTACAAAGAATTAAAACATGTGTACTTGCCATATTCTCCTCAACTCTTGAATGCATTTAAAAACCTTGCTACAAGACGACATCTGCCATCATGTAATGACTTGTTGGGGGTTGTAATTCTCCATCTTACCCTGATTTACTTTCCACAACCTACATCCCCATTCAGCCTATCCCATACCTGATAGTGAAGGTCTTTTGCACATCGCTCAGGCAGCTTAAAAGCTCCCCTCAATCCTGAAGCCACAACTGACAAGCACACACACAAACTTCCACCTTTCCTCAAAAGACAAAGGCTGGACTGTACCGTACCAGCCGTTAAAAAGGATTTTCCAATTTCATCTATGTAGCGAAACATCTTCCCTCTTGAGATTCCCTCTGCCACCCATGAGGACCTACAGTATCTGTTGAGTCTGAATGAGTATCTCGGAGATGACATTCATTTTGGTGCTTTAGTTTCTTCTCATTTCCTTTCTGTGGGTTTGAAAGGGGAGTTATTTGAAGCTGAATGTTACAGAGGCGGGTAGGAGGAGAAGGGGGAGGGGGGAGGCATTTTCTTTCTCTCAAAGGTGCCTTTATTTTCTTTCTCTCCATCAGAACTCACATCATTCGGTTTGTCCGTGTTGACATTAATGTCTCATCATCCACTCCGCAATTGATTGCAGGTGGTAGGAGGTTGTTTTTTTTAATTATTTTTTTAAATTATTATTTTAAAGTCACCAGGGAGAAACAATGTAGCACTAAATTAGCACACTTGTTCCGTCTTTAACATGTGAGACGTAGGAACTCAAGTGATGTTTTCACATCTTAATTTGCACATAAAACGATAATGCTGATAGACAGATGGAGAGAGAGAGTGCACTGCTGCTAGGTGAGAAAGAAAGGGATGTGTTGAGAAGTGATCCCGTAGTTCTGCTTGCCAACTGCGTCCCCCTCATTGAGTCTTCCATTCGCCTCACAGTAATGTAATGGCGGCCTGCAGACAGGCCAACAGCATTGAAACTGAACATTCCATTTTAATATTGCTGTAATGCAGTTTGATGGTATTTAAGTTTGTTTGTATATTTGGAGTTACGTGTACTAGTTTTAATGTATATTGAACAAAAAATGACTAAAGGTATGCTTAAATATGTATATGTAACAATTCATGTTAAATGTACTGTAAATTGTAAAATTGTTTGAAGATTTATGTGACCATGTTTGGTTTGCAATAAAAGATTAACTTTATTACACCTTAAACAATGTTTTGATTATTGCTAAATTTGACTGATTTATCTTGAGTTTGAAATATGAAGATAATTTTTACTTGATCTCATCATCTAGCAGCATCAGGAGATAATAAATCTGGTTAAAGAGTGAACTAAAAAATGTGAAGAATGACGACCAAATAAAAACATTTACTTGCTACTGACTAATGTTGTGCAGTGAAAAGGGACTTTATACTCTTTCATGCGTCAGGAGACTTATACAACAGTGAATGTGACGTCAGTGTGTGTGTGTGTGTGTGTGTGTGTGTGTGTGTGTGTGTGTGTGTGTGTGTGTGTGTGTGTGTGTGTGTGTGTGTGTGTGTGTGTGTGTGTGTGTGTGTACCGTCAAATTATCGACTGATAAGGCCGGTCCAGGTCAAAAGATATTAAAGCACCCATGTCACTTTACTTTAAACTTCATTAAAAGAATATTTTTTTTCTATTGTCACATGAAGTTTAAATAATAGAAACAATTCAAATAATACCCTGTCTTTGCACCAGATTGGAGTGTTGACGAGCTTAAACGTCCTTCTGCTAGAGTTCAAGGTTGTGTCAGTAGTTAATAATGTCTACTTGAGTGTCTCTGCGGAGGACACTGAATGTCTACCAGGTCCAGGGGATTATTGTGGAGGTGACCCCTGACCTCTAACTTCACAGAGGAGGAGAAAGTCAGAAAACAATTCGCCTACAGAGATTTACACCAAAAGAAAGGACCCAGACATATTCTGAGTTGTTGTCTTGCCCTATAGCATGTCGTCATATGTTAAAATATGATCAAAAAGTCATACTATAGCATGTCGTCCATATTAAAGATTGACAGAGAACGAAAAATATATGAAAAAAGTCATACTATAGCATGTCGTCCGAAATATGATTAAAAAAAAGTCATACTATAGCATGTCGTCGAAATATTACAAAAACTCATACCAGAGCATGACATATTTCCTTCAAATTTCTGACGACATGCTATAAGTATGACTTCCGTTCAAATTATGGAAGCTATCACGGTGGTGCAGCTGTCAGAGTTGTTGTCTCTTAGTCGAAAGGTCCCCGGTTTGATTCCCGTCTACAACATGAATTCCTTATTTCTGCAAAACTAATCACCTGAATGTGATGGATGACAAACTTATGCATGTTGTCCATAATGTAAAACATTACAGTCAAGCAAGAACATGCAATCCTCCACACTAAGTTCCAGACCCCCTATCGAACCCACAAACTCCTGATTGTGAGATGACAACGCTGGCTTGGAACATCAACATTTTTGATGACTCTATTTCATGCTTGTCTGACTTTTATGACTTATATAACTTTTAAACATGTTAAGGAAGAGTGATCTACGGTGCAGTGGTTGGTGTTGTTGCCTCCCATTCAGAAGGTTCCAGGTTCGAGACTCACCGAGGAAAGGATGACATTAACATCCTGGATGAAAAACCACGTCAAGGTCAAGAATTGAACCTGGAACCTTCTGAGTGGCAGTCAACAGAACTAACCACTGCACCACCTTTCTTACTTTGAGAAAATGTTTAAAAGTCGTATAAGTAATATAAGTCAGACAAACATGCAATAGAGGCAGCACAACTTTGCAGTTGCTAGCGTTGTCATCTCACAGTCAGGAAGTACTGGGTTCGATCAGGGGCTTGGAACTCTGTCTGTGGAGGATTGCATGTTCTTGCTTGGAGTGTGACTTTGTCACAATTACGACTACATGATGTTTGTTTTACATCATGGACTATATGCATGATAACATGCATAAGTTAGTCATCCATATTTTGGATGACATATTTTAATTTACTTATTACCTATGCAGGAACATGCAAATTCCACATAGAAAGTCCCAGGCGGGGATCGAACCACGGACCTTTAGACTGTAAGACGACAACGCTGACAACTGCACTGTTGTGTTGCCTGACATAATTTAAACGGAAGTCATATTTATAGCATGT
>NW_027210934.1:0-2500 GCF_029030835.1 Brachyistius frenatus
AATGTAATGTAATGCAATGAAATGTAATGTGATGTAATGTAATGTAATGTAATGCAATGTAATGTAATGTGATGTCATGTCATGTAATGTAATGTAACGTAATGTGATGTAATGTAATGTAATGAAATGTAATGTAATGTAATGTAATGTGATGTAATGTAATGTAATGTGATGTAATGACATGTAATGTAATTAAATGTCATGAAATGTAATGTAATGTAACGAGATGTAATCTGACGTAATGAAATGTAATGTAATGTAATGTAATGCAATGTTATGTAATGTGATGTAATGAAATGTAATGTAATGAAATGTAATGTAATGACATGTAATGTAATGTGATGTCATATCATGTAATGTAATGTAATGTAATGCAATGTAATGTAATGTGATGTAATGTAATGTAATGAAATGTGATGTGATGTAATGTGATGTAATGACATGTAATGTAATTAAATGTCATGAAATGTAATGGGATGTAATGTAATGAGATGTAATCTGATGTAATGAAATGAAATGAAATGAAATGTAATGTAATGTAATGTAATGTAATGCAATGTTATGTAATGTAATGTAATGGCATGTAAAGTAATGTAATGTAATGTAATGAAATGTAATGGAATGTAATGTAATGGGATGTAATGTAATTAAATGTAATCTGATGTAATGAAATGAAATGTAATGGGATGGAATGGAATGGAATGTAATGAAATGTAATGTAATGTAATGTAATGTAATGTAATGTAATGTAATGTAATGTAATGTAATGTAATGAAATGTAATGTAATGTAATGTAATGTAATGTAATGTAATGATAATGTGATGTAATGTAATGTAATGTAATGTAATGTAATGTAATGTAATGTAATGTAATGTAATGTAATGTAATGTAATGTAATGTGATGTAATGTAATGTAATGTGATGTAATGACATGTAATGTAATTAAATGTCATGAAATGTAATGTAATGTAATGTACAGTGAACCCTCGCTATAACGCGGTTCACCTTTCACGGTCTCGCTGCTTCACGGATTTGCATCGTGCATTGAAATCACATTACGACTATATGTAACGTAGATATATTTAATGTCCAGTTCTATCTATTTCAATTGTAAAATAAAGGTTACTACTTCACGGATTTCGCCTATCACGGTTTCTATTTGGAACGTAACCCCCGCGAAAAACGAGGGTTCACTGTAATGTAACGAGATGTAATCTGACGTAATGAAATGAAATGTAATGTAATGTAATGCAATGTTATGTAATGTGATGTAATGAAATGTAATGTAATGTAATGACATGTAAAGTAATGTAATGTAATGTAATGAAATGTAATGGGATGTAATGTAATGAAATGTAATGTAATGTAATGACATGTAAAGTAATGTAATGTAACGTAATTAAATGTAATCTGATGTAATGAAATGAAATGTAACGGGATGGAATGGGATGGAATGTAATGAAATGAAATGTAATGTGATGTAATGTAATGTAATGACATGTAATGTAATGTAATGTGATGTAATGAAATGTAATGTAATGTAATGTGATGTAATGTAATGTGATGTCATGTCATGTAATGTGATGTAATGTGATGTAATGTAATGTGATGTAATGTAATGTGATGTAATGACATGGAATGTAATTAAATGTCATGAAATGTAATGGGATGTAATGTAATGAGATGTAATCTGATGTAATGAAATGAAATGTAATGTAATGTAATGTAATGCAATGTTATGTAATGTGATGTAATGACATGTAATGTAATGGGATGTAATGGGATGTAATGGAATGAAATGGAATGGAATGGGATGTAATGGAGTGAAATGTAATGTAACGTAATGACATGTAAAGTAATGTAATGTAATGTGATGTAATGTAATGAAATGTAATGTGATGTAATGACATGTAATGTAATGAAATGTAATGGGATGGAATGGAATGGAATGGGATTGAATGTAATGAAATGTAATGTAATGACATGTAAAGTAATGTAATGTGATGTAATGTAATGTAATTTAATGTAATGTAATGTAATGTAAAGTAATATAATGCAATGTAATGTAATGAAATGTAATGGGATGTAATGTAATGAAATGTAATGTGATGTAATGACATGTAATGCAATGAAATGTAATGGGATGTAATGGAATAGAATGGAATGGAATGGGATGGAATGTAATGAAATGTAATGTAATGACATGTAATGTAATGTAATGTGATGCGATGCAATGTAATGTAATTTAATGTAATGTAATGATGACATCATGATGGCCGGTAGTCACCAAAGATTCTCACATTTCTCATTATGTTCGTGCACATGGAAATAAAACCTCATATCCGTCCACTATGAGTGACGTCTCTGCTGACTGAAATTGAACCATGTTACTGTTGGGCAGTCGGGTTGTTTTCAAACTTCCAGTCTTCATGCTGCATGTTGAGATCAGATGGTGTTAACCTCCTCTTCCAAACCACTCCTTTCAGAGAAGACCCTGCT
>NW_027210934.1:7500-40000 GCF_029030835.1 Brachyistius frenatus
TGTGTGTGTGTGTGTGTGTGTGTGTGTGTGTGTGTGTGTGTGTGTGTGTGTGTGTGTGTGTGTGTGTGTGTGTGTGTGTGTGTGTGTGTGTGTGTGTGTGTGTGTGTGTGTATGTGTGTGTGTGTGTGTGTTTGCAGCATATGCTGTCAACTTTTTGGGATGATTTCTTCTTTTAAATTGGTCACTTTTTTTTTTAACCGAGGCTCATTGTGTTTCGGTCTTCTATCTGTGCGCTTTTTTCCTTGTTTTTAGTGAACATTTACTGGAGAGTGCTGCACTTGCAACCGTCGTAGCCACTAATTGGAACAAAAGAAGCCTACTGCTGTGCAAGACCAACGCTGAAGAGAGCCAGATGCAGACTCAATCAGTTCTACATGGAAACACAACCTGTAAATATCACTCTGTTGTTGTGTAGTATGGATATTTAGCTTCTTTTTTTTTTTATTGTAATATTTTGTGATATTTTTTCAGAAAAGAGAACAAAAGGAATTTTGCCTATTTTCTTATCAATTTTAATGTTCAATTTCCCAAGTGGCAAAATCAACTGTGCATTAATGTGTGCGTGCTCGTTATCGCCGTGCTCCGACACCGTCCGCATGTTCAAAAACAGCAGTGACTCTTTGTAATTTAAGAATCAAAGTGAAATCTTTTGGGTGATTTTCTTTAAGGTGCAGAATACTAATAACCATTTATCCTTTGTCCCTGTTCTATATAGCCTATGAAAAATAATTGTCATAACCAAACCCCCCCCACTCCTTCTTCCCCCGAGCCTTTTATGAAAATCAGATCTAGAGAGCGCCTAATTAGGCGTGATTCACGGTAAAGGAAGGGGAAAGAGAGGAATGTGAATAAATTGAGACCAGGAGGAGGAGAGAAAGGAGCGACAGACTGGTGATTAATGTGAAGGCTGTGATGCACGTCAACGCGGAGACAAATGAAAGGATGGGAGAGGTTTTCTTTCAAAGGAAAAATAGGACATAGTAGAGTAACATTTGAGTATAGTTAAAACCATGCATACAGTTCTCAGTGACATTAAGCATGTCGATTTCAAGACAGCTTTGCATTTGCTGCATTTGTTTGTGTAGATTACTTGTTGTGACTCATGCATTCACTTATTAAATATGTCTTTGCACATTTTTATGGTTTTGTCAGAATAATCTGTAGAAGTCTGTATGTCAAGTAATTAATTAGTTAAAAAGCAAAGATTAAAGGAACATTTAAAAAAAAACCCTCTTTTTTCTGTTTTTTAAAAAATCCTATTGATCATCTCGTGAGCCCTCAGATTTACTGCGGCCCAGTTCTGAACCACAGGGAGCATTTTGTAGCATCTAGTGGAATAAAGAAAATAGAAATGCTCTCATGAAATTGACCCCACACTGTAAATATACTCCATTACAAGAAAAACACGTTAGTTAGACAGGCAAATGTACTTTTTAAATGCGAGAGCACTCAATGCAGAAAAGGGCTTTAAGATTACTAATGCTTTCTGATCACTTAGTGTGTAAACAGCACATTATGTTCTACTGAATTACAACTGTTTATTGTATAGAAAATAATTGGATCAATCTAATAATTATTTTCCAAATGAATCTAGTGATTGAATCTTTGGTTTGTAAAAAGTCTGATCCAGACACTAAAATAATAATAATGATGATGATAATAATAAACTTTATTATTTGTATAGCACTTTTCATACAAGAAATGCAGCTCAAAGTGTTTTACAGCAAGAAAATGACATGCAGTGCTTCTCATAAAAACAGATATAAAGGAACATTTAAAAATATAGTAAATAAATGAAACGCATAAGAACAGATAAAATATATTAGAACAGATAAAATGTATTAAAACAGATAAAATGTATTAGAACAGACAAAATGTTTTAGAACAGGTAAAATGTATTAGAACAGATAAAATGTATTAGAACAGATAAAATGTATTAGAACAGGTAAAATGTATTAGAACAGATCAAATGTATTAGAACAGGTAAAATGTATTAGAACAGGTCAAATGTATTAGAACAGATCAAATGTATTAGAACAGGTAAAATGTATTAGAACAGATAAAATGTATTAGAACAGGTAAAATGTATTAGAACAGATCAAATGTATTAGAACAGATTAGAACAGATCAAATGTATTAGAACAGGTAAAATGTATTAGAACAGATAAAATGTATTAGAACAGGTAAAATGTATTAGAACAGATCAAATGTTTTAGAACATTTAAAATGTATTAGAACATTTAAAATGTATTAGAACAGATAAAATGTATTAGAACAGGTAAAATGTATTAGAACAGATAAAATGTATTCGAACAGGTAAAATGTATTAGAACAGGTAAAATGTATTAGAACAGATAAAATGTTTTAGAACATTTAAAATGTATTAGAACATTTAAAATGTATTAGAACAGGTAAAATGTATTAGAACAGATTAGAACAGATCAAATGTATTAGAACAGGTAAAATGTATTAGAACAGATTAGAACAGATCAAATGTATTAGAACAGGTAAAATGTATTAGAACAGATTAGAACAGATCAAATGTATTAGAACAGGTAAAATGTATTAGAACAGATCAAATGTATTAGAACAGGTAAAATGTATTAGAACAGATCTAATGTATTAGAACAGGTAAAATGTATTAGAACAGATCAAATGTATTAGAACAGGTAAAATGTATTAGAACAGATAAAATGTTTTAGAACATTTAAAATGTATTAGAACATTTAAAATGTATTAGAACAGGTAAAATGTATTAGAACAGATCAAATGTATTAGAACAGATCAAATGTATTAGAACAGGTAAAATGTATTAGAACAGATAAAATGTATTAGAACAGATCAAATGTATTAGAACAGATCAAATGTATTGGAACAGATAAAATGTATTAGAACAGATCAAATGTATTAGAACATTTAAAATGTATTAGAACAGGTAAAATGTATTAGAACAGATAAAATGTTTTAGAACATTTAAAATGTATTAGAACAGGTAAAATGTATTAGAACAGATAAAATGTTTTAGAACATTTAAAATGTATTAGAACATTTAAAATGTATTAGAACAGGTAAAATGTATTAGAACAGATCAAATGTATTAGAACAGATCAAATGCATAAAATGAAAGTTAAGTTAAGTTAAAATATAAAATGAGCATCATGCATTTTACAGGCGCGGTAGTTCAAGTCCAAGAGAGCTTCAAGAGTAGCGTTAAAGGCTGATGTAAAGACATATGTTTTTATCTTTCTTTTAAAAGTATGAACTGTCACATGGTGTCATGTCACAGATGGTTATGTATTGTACTGCACAGATGTCTAATGAAGTTAGCATGCTAACCAGCTACATTTCACCACTGCCAGCATCTTGAAAACTGATCATTAACAAAGTGATCTTTACGAAGACTTTCCATCGGAGCTCATGAATCATGTTGGGTGTGACTCAACTATCTGCTTTTACTTCACAGCCCACATGCTTGTGTTGCAGCTGCATCAGAGGACTAGCTGTCCATCTCAGTCTGGCAGTTAGCATTGCTGGCAAGTGGCTAACAAGCCTCGCCATGTGTGTTGAGCTGTCTGCAGCTGACCAGTTGATTACTGAATAACTGTCAACCCTTTGATTAGGTGAGTGAGTGCAGCAGGTTGCTTGACGTTGCTGTTAAATCAAAGTCACCCTGTGTCTAAGCTGCCTCATGGACTGGCTGCAGCTCCTTCAGCCATCAGCAGCGCTCCTCTGGTTTGGCTGCACCGCTAATTGATGGAGGAAACACAGGAGTCCTTTCCCCACCACTAATGGGAGGCTCACTCCTTCTCTGTCTGATTCACCTCATTATAAAGCACAGAGTGTGGGAAGGTCAGGGGAAATGTTCATGCATCGTACAGGAACAATTGTTCCTCCATAATCACTTCTCGATGGAAACCGGGGGTTTCAAATTTAGCATTTTTAGAGCAGAACTTGTCTCATAGATCACATGTAAACGACAGGTGGACTATTCAACCCACGTCGGGACGCTGTTTCAGTGGCAGGGTGGCGAATGGGAGGACTGGAAAACATGCCTGTGGGCTGGTGAGCTGAACTGAACCCTGCAGTGTCGGCAGTTTCAGTTTCAGTTTCAGTTGTTGTCTGGCAACACACACACACTGGTTAGGTCGCAACCAAGTATAAAGCAGAATAATGAAGTGGTACGATCCTCCCTCGACCGGCTCTGGTGAGATATAGTGAGCGTCCCGTAGAATTTCAAGTCTTGTACACACAATAGAGAGAAAGAAAAAAAGGAAAGGTGGGAAACGAGGAAGCAATGGAGCACATCCTGGAGCCATCCTGGAGCGCATCCTGGAGCGCATCCTGGAGCGCATCCTGGAGCCATCCTGGAGCCATCCTGGAGCCACCCTGGAGCCATTCTGGAGCCATCCTGGAGCCATCCTGGAGCCATCCTGGAGCCACCCTGGAGCCACCCTGGAGCCATTCTGGAGCCATCCTGGAGCCACCCTGGAGCCATCCTGGAGCCATCCTGGAGCCATCCTGGAGCCACCCTGGAGCCACCCTGGAGCCATTCTGGAGCCATCCTGGAGCCATCCTGGAGCGCATCCTGGAGCCATCCTGGAGCGCATCCTGGAGCCATCCTGGAGCGCATCCTGGAGCCATCCTGGAGCCATCCTGGAGCCACCCTGGAGCCATTCTGGAGCCATCCTGGAGCCATCCTGGAGCCATCCTGGAGCCACCCTGGAGCCACCCTGGAGCCATTCTGGAGCCATCCTGGAGCCACCCTGGAGCCATCCTGGAGCCATCCTGGAGCCATCCTGGAGCCACCCTGGAGCCACCCTGGAGCCATTCTGGAGCCATCCTGGAGCCATCCTGGAGCGCATCCTGGAGCCATCCTGGAGCGCATCCTGGAGCCATCCTGGAGCGCATCCTGGAGCCATCCTGGAGCGCATCCTGGAGCCATCCTGGAGCGCATCCCGGAGCGCATCCCGGAGCCATCCCGGAGCGCATCCCTGAGCGCATCCCGGAGCGCATCCTGGAGCCATCCCGGAGCGCATCCCGGAGCGTATCCCGGAGCGCATCCTGGAGCCATCCTGGAGCACATCCCGGAGCGCATCCTGGAGCCATCCTGGAGCGCATACTGGAGCGCATCCCGGAGCGCATCCCTGAGCGCATCCTGGAGCCATCCCGGAGCCATCCCGGAGCGCATCCCGGAGCGCATCCCGGAGCGCATCCCGGAGCGCATCCTGGAGCCATCCTGGAGCACATCCTGGAGCGCATCCTGGAGCCATCCTGGAGCGCATACTGGAGCGCATCCCGGAGCGCATCCCTGAGCGCATCCTGGAGCCATCCCGGAGCCATCTTGGAGCGCATCCCGGAGCGCATCCCGGAGCGCATCCCGGAGCGCATCCTGGAGCCATCCTGGAGCGCATACTGGAGCGCATCCTGGAGCCATCCTGGAGCGCATCCCGGAGCGCATCCCGGAGCGCATCCTGGAGCCATTCTGGAGCGCATCCTGGAGCGCATCCCGGAGCGCATCCTGGAGCGCATCTTGGAGCCATCCTGGAGCCATCCTGGAGCGCATCCTGGAGCGCATCCTGGAGCGCATCCTGGAGCGCATCTTGGAGCCATCCTGGAGCGCATCCTGGAGCGCATCCCGGACCGCATCCTGGAGCCATTCTGGAGCGCATCCTGGAGCGCATCTTGGAGCGCATCCTTGAGCGCATCCTGGACCGCATCCTGGACCGCATCCTGGAGCGCATCTTGGAGCGCATCCTGGAGCGCATCCTGGAGCGCATCCTGGAGCCATCCTGGAGCCATCCTGGAGCGCATCCTGGAGCGCATCCCGGACCGCATCCTGGAGCCATTCTGGAGCGCATCCTGGAGCGCATCTTGGAGCGCATCCTTGAGCGCATCCTGGACCGCATCCTGGACCGCATCCTGGAGCGCATCTTGGAGCGCATCCTGGAGCGCATCCTGGAGCGCATCCTGGAGCCATCCTGGAGCGCATCCTGGAGCGCATCCTGGAGCGCATCCTGGAGCCATCCTGGAGCGCATCCTGGAGCGCATCCTGGAGCGCATCCTGGAGCCATCCTGGACCGCATCCTGGAGCCATCCTGGAGCGCATCCTGGAGCGCATCCTGGAGCGCATCCTGGAGCCATCCTGGAGCGCATCCTGGAGCGCATCCTGGAGCCATCCTGGAGCGCATACCGGAGCGCATCCTGGAGCCATCCTGGAGCGCATCCCGGAGGGCATCCCGGAGCGCATCCCGGAGCGCATCCTGGAGCCATTCTGGAGCGCATCCTGGAGCGCATCCTGGAGCGCATCCCGGAGCGCATCCTGGAGCCATTCTGGAGCGCATCCTGGAGCGCATCCTGGAGCGCATCCCGGAGCGCATCCTGGAGCCATCCTGGAGCGCATCCCGGAGCGCATCCCGGAGCGCATCCCGGAGCGCATCCTGGAGCGGGATGCTGCCAAGTATTTATTCTGTGCTTGTGGGCAGTGAAAGTGCAAATTCACGAGTCCAGAATTAAACTTGACAGAGTATTGTGTGGCAGAAAATCACATTTGCTGTTGGATGTACAGTAGATCAGGCAGTTTTTTGTGAACAGAGTAACTCGTGTAATGGTAAAAGAAGAGTTGGAGGAAGCAGACAGACCAATTAAATTTGTTCAGATTATCTGCTTTTAATTTATGAACAATTATTACATGGTTTAAATGGCTTTATAATCTAGTTGTAAGCAGATATAAATGTTGAGCAATGTATTTTTCAGCATCTGTAACTCCTCCATAAGTGGTGCTTTATGTATAAACAGGTTTTGGATGACAATGTGGCAAACCAGTTGTACTGATGTGAAATTCCTGCAGTGCCATCGAAATGTTGTTCACATGTAAAACATCTTGCTGATCAACCCGAGCTAAGATCTGTCTTACAAATGCACGTTTCAACATTATGAACAACTTGTAAACTACAAACATGTAAAATTAGAAGTTTTGTATTTGACAAAGATATCTTTCAGAACCTCCTTAATTATTATCAGGGCATCATGTGTATGTTAAAGATTATTTATTTACTATGATAAACATTCATATATGTACAAGTGCCCTCTTCAGTTGAAGCCATTAACGTGGTTCTGTAATGTTATTGAGTATCATACAGAGGAATTTAAAATCAGGCAGAAACAGGGCCGACAGAGCTGCTGCAGAAAGCAGCGAAAAGTTCAAGTTATTTATTCAGAAGAAATATTTCATTTGTGAAGTGAGTTTCGTGTTTTGATTTTGGGCTGTTCCACTGATGAGTCCATCTCCGTCCCAGTGATGACTCAGCACCACCCTGTGAAGTTAGCTGTGTCCTGCCACATGGCACAAAGCAGAATTTCCAGTCTTGCCGCTTCATTTTTCTAATTGGATTGGATCTTTGTTACAGCAATTCACTGCATCTCTTTCTCTTCTGTACTTTGGGGGTGACATTCACCGCTTCTGCCTGTCCTGCATATACCCACAATGCCTCTGGTTTCTGTGATCAGCAGCAGACTTCGGCCCAGTGCGTTCGTTAAGAATGAGGCTCCTCTGCCGTCAGCTCCGGGGAGTGATCAGTGTTCCTTTTCTAGGTCACCGGTTATGCGATGCACCGAGCCAGTGGGAGCCCCTTATATTCCTATTCTCCCACTGCAGGAGAAGCCAGCCACATCTCCAATTAAAGCGCCCTCCATTGGCTACACCCATCCGCCATCAGATCTGGAGCAGTCATCTCGCATTCAGACGTCTTCCCTCACACTCTGTACCCAGAGTCCCTGAAGATGCCGCGGAGAGACAAGGAAAGATTGTTTCCTGATTGCCGGCAAGAGGAAAAAGAGGGGAAGGTTTTTGAAATATTTAGCAGCAATGCGGCCTCGCTCCAACGAGGAGGTTTTGTTTTGTTTTATATTTGATGCTGGTAAACTTCGGAGGTACACAACTCTTCCATTTAAATCACAGAGCTGTCACAGTCAATGACAATTCACTGTGACTCCGCGTATGGCTTTTTCAACGCTGTGACAACTGGGGGAAAGACTGGAGAATGTTTACATGGCATCTGCTCATGAGGGACACGTCTAATTTATGCAGCAAGTTACTGTTTAATTTAAGAATCAGAGCTTTCAAAGTTTGAAAATTTGTAGATCAGGATTTACATAGTGGCCAGGATCAGAAGGCTCCTCATGTTGCTCTCTAAGCTTTTTAGTAATATTGACATGTTAAGACAGAGAATTAGTCATTTTGCCACAACGTATATTGAAGAAGTTAAAAGTGAACAAAAATGATCAGAAAATGAGAACAAGACAGTAATTGTACTTTACATTTTCAATGTTCAAACAAGTTAAAGATTGAAAGAAAATGCTAACTGTCTAATCGTTGCTTCTTTCTTAAAGTTCCAATATTTGAAGTTTGAAGTCACTTTAAACACAACTCTGACATGTTAGAAGAATTATACCTTTTATTCTGCTGTCCACCAGCTCCTGAGAAAAGTGTCTGAAGCAGCTTGATGCTCCACTTTGTCCACCAGGTAGTTGTATCTACAGTTATTTTTGCAGATTATAACTGGGAGCAGAGAGCAGTGGGAGTGAACTTCACTGGATGAATATGTGGGTGTGGCCACGTTGGTGCAGCCTTATACCACCGGTTCATTTTGAAACTGTTGCAGCAGGCTTTAACCAATCGGCATTGACCACAACAAACTGTATGTTGAGCAGCAAAACTACCATCGCTGGACCTCAAAATGCCCCCCCCCCCCCCCACCCCCCCACCCCACCACTGCTCCATTCTTCAGTGTGGCTGTGCAAACCTTAATGCGAACAGGGTTTCCAGACTATAAGTAAAGACGGGGCAGAGCCAGATGATCTAAATTAAAACCTCCACATTCCTAAGAAACAAAAGCGGACATGAGCTCAGTCATCACTACAACCCTGCATGGCACATTTATCCAAATAAAGAATTTAAAAACAAGAGGAAACATGACCTTGTCATCAAGTCACCTAATTGTAAGCTCACTGTATGCACTTATCAGTTCCAGAAAGGACATAAGACTGAGTGAGGCGTCTGTCAGTAACCATGGCGACAGCTGTTACCTGCTGCAGAGGCAGAGCGTGTGACAGGTTGTACCTGTTAATTTACACCCTCCCTTCGATATGGAGCACCCTCCACAGCTGGGAGGGTGACTTCATGTATGTAGACTGACATGCTGCAGAGGTGTTTCTTTACTAAAGAGCATGACATCACTTTTTTGTGACTAGAAAACTCTACATGCACTATTTGAAAGCTCATGCCTGTTCATTTCCAATCAAACTTCATATTATATCATAACAGGTCTAATATTCGGAGTGTTCTGTCGCCATTACAGTGTTATTGTTCTAAGAATGATAAAAACAACCTGGTGAACAGAGCGAGGCCCTGGAAGAGCTGTGAAACAATAATGTCAACAGCTCCACTGTTGCATCGGGGAGTTGAATGTCTATCCTCGATTCACCTCAGCTCACCTGCAGGAACAGATGTCTCTCCTACACACCATTTGGAGTGGGACACTTTTTTTTTTTCTAAATCACCTAATTGTTATTCATTTTAGAAAGGCTTCAGATGTTTGCTCAGCTTCAATTCACTCAAACTACCTCCACTCCAATAAGTCTACTCAACACTTTTTGACAAAGCCTCAGGACTTTCAGCTTCTGCTGTCGCTGGCAAACTTTCTCCTTTGAACTTAGATGGCAATAAAGTCGCACAAGGAAACCACAGTGGGTGCTCACTTCATTTCACAGCCACACAAGTGTTGACATAAGTGCCCTTGGACCACAGCACTGATATACGGTACTGTATGAACATCAGTTCAGTACTGCTCCCGTAGATGTCACTGCAGAAAAAATATCAACAGCAAAAAATGATTGCTTTTATGCTATTATTAGTGAAATCATATGATTTTTAATAGCCTGACTAAACCTGTACAAAATACATATTTCAAAAACAAGCAATGCATGATTAGGTTTGTTTTTTTACATGTTTAATATGTTTTTTTTAATTTTTATTCAATACATAACACTGGAACACAATTAATTGTAATGATCATCAATTGTACAAGTTTTTATGTGAATGTCTTGACTGATTTCAGCCATACTGCCCTAAGCAGTAGTGGAAAGTAACTTAAAGTACTGATAATATGGCCAATTTTAGGTACTTGCACTAAATGTATTACTTTTTCAACAGTATATTTATTTTATAGCTATAATTAGTATCTTTGTAGATCAAGATTTTACACAGTATATACACTTAAAAATTGGTACCTTACTTACCTGCTTATTATTTAATTATTTGCTTTAGAAATGATGAAAAAAAAATCTGCAAGTAATAATGCAAGATATTTCTTCAGACTATTTCCTTTGACTTTTTGAGATTCAGATACTGGAGCAACCTGATGGGCGAATGGTTGGCGCATTGACCAAATGGGCTAAAATATCTTCAGCTGAGACTCCAGTTCAACTCCTGTCAGCACGTCATCCCCTCGCTCCCTCCTCCCATCATCCCCTGTGCTGTACAAACAAAAGAAAAAAGATTTTAAAAACAGATTCAATTGTCGTTTCTCTTCTCTGTAGAGCAGCTATCTCCTTCTCAAGATAATCACACTCAGAGAGAATGTGGAAGAGGTTTACGAGTCTAACTACACTGTGTAAGAAGAAAATAAGAAACTTTTAGCACAGACTAAAATAGAGATTTTTTTTTCCTCAGTGCTAAAATCCACATCTAATTAGATATGAAATATTATGTGGACTGAATATCCAACACCAAACATAGCTCCAACAAGAATATACAAATGTTAATGAATCATTATTTAAGTACATTTTGAGGAAAGTAAGCAACAGTTTTACTGTGAAGGTGTATTTTATAGTGTGTCTACTTCAGTGAACGACCACAATATTTCACACGGCTGGTTTTGACTACAACATAAATCACAAAATCGACATCAGTCCTTGGATAATGTAAATCTTCTTGGTTGCTCAAAGTTCATGTATTTTCTGCTATCAAACATTATAATACTGTTCAAAATACTTCAACATGGTGACATGTCATCTGCTTTGGACCAATTAGGAATTTTTAAAAAAACATGCTCACACACAACAGAGAACCCTAAACACAATGTGCATCTGCAGCACTTTTGACAACGTTGTAGACCTTTAAGAAACCTGCACAGCAAAAACATGTTATAGCTGCACCGCGAACAGCCCGAATCCTCGTCTCTCCTCTCAGAGAGGCTGTGGCAGCCGCAGAGATGAAGGGCCATCAGGGGAATTCATCCATCTATCCATCCATCCATCCTGCTGCATTAGGAGGGGGGCAGCTTTTACCAAGCGCCTCTAAGGCACGAGCAGGAGTTTCTCATCTAAATATTAATAATGTCTCGCTGCTGCACCCACATATTAAAAAAAACAAGAGGGGACAAGTGTGGAAGGAGAGAATCTAATTAAAAGCGGGCTAATAACTTCAGCATTGTGTTATCATCCTAATGTGATGGCCTCGGCCATGACGGCTCAGAGCAGCTCCATGAAGGAGGGATAGGATGCCAGGAGTGGCCTGTCAGAGGCCCAGTGGTCTGAGAGTGAGAGTAATCTTGCATTTACAAACACTTATAGTGAGCATAGCATTGTGTGAGCTGGTTCTGATTTGTTTGGACGCAGGACATAAAAAACATTATGTCGGTAAAACTAGATAATGGCTTTTTCCATTTGTGGGCCCGTATTATGCTAATATGATATGCATGTATCTGCCATTTACTTGGAGTGTTTGTCTTTGCACTTGACAGTCTTTGTATGTGTGTGTGTGTCAGGTTGTGTCTTACTTAGCGTTGTGTATGAGGGTGTTTTAGTGTGTGTAGGTTGCATGCCCAGTTTCACTCTTGTTTTTGGGCCACTGATAATTCCTCCATTTACTAACTGGAAAATAGCTAATTAAAACCCACTTCAGCTAACAGGCTGTCGGGGACAACGCTAATGTCGCTGTGTGCTAATGCCTGCATGCCATTTCCGCTCCTGCACACCATAATCAGTGACTGTTACCCACCTCCCCGCGTGCACATACTGATTCAGATGCAGGGAATACTGCGCTGTAAGTACACACAGTAATAGAGAGAGCATTGTTGCTGTGTCCCATCATGCTATCGCCTGCTCCTTCGCCATAATCACAGAGTTACTTAGTGTTTCGATAAGATTTGTGTTTCATTGCTTGTCTCAGAAATGCACATGACAACCTTTGCTGTTTCTTGTTGCTCTTGTTTGTTCTACTCTTTCCCTGCTGTTTCAGTGTTACTGATAAGAGAATAGACCTCTATGCAATCACTGCAGGCCCAAAGACTACTGTTTTATTTAACCTTTTAATGTGGGGAAAAAGAACAAAAATATTAAGACAAAAAAAAACCACCAGGGCAGGCAGTGTTGCAGTATAAAGATATTCGTTATGCCTCTGAATAGGTTGTGTCTTTTAAACACCACTCCTCTGCTTTGTAAGTCAGGCTTTCTTATCTCGAACAATACAAGATCCACATAAGCCATCATGTCATTTCGTTTTCAAAGGCTGAGTTGGCAAGTAACCTCAGTCATTTAATGTAGAACCACATCCTACCCAAACTCCCTGACATCAAATCGTGGTGGGTGAAAGATTGATTTCTTTAGTTTTTTTGTGCCCTAAATGAAGCAAAGTTTTGATATTTAGAGTCCGCTTTAGGACTCAAAATATCAAAACTCAAATCTGGATCAAAAATACCAACCATGAGTTCATTTTTAATCTTAGAATGTAAACTTTTCCCCAAGTTATTATAAACCTTAAATTCACAGAAATGATTCAGCTACAGCTGTGAATAATCCCTTCTTATTCACTGTCCCATTACGGATTTTGTAAACACATTCGCCAAGATTTTCATGGATGGACAACACCTGTTTCTTAATCACATATATTTCATTGTTGGAATAATGAAGCTTTTACATCACTTGAGGATTGAAGGTTGAACTGTTTTAGCATAACGGTGAACCTTTTACTGTGAGAAACATTATTTCACAAAGAGTCTCCACACAATCAGCCTGGATTTCAGTTTGATTTCACTCAGCAAATTGAAGACCCTCATTAAAAAAAAAAAAAAAAAAAAAAAAAAAAAATCCTATGTGAACATACGCAAATGCAGCCGCTAGGAGAATAGATCATTTGTTTGTAAAGTCAGTTATTGTTTCCTGGCTTTTCCCTGTTATCACGGCTCCGGCCCCCAGAGGCCGTGAAAGGAAATGCACAGAGCCTGTGCTTCTTTTGTTAATTAAAGCTGTCAATCAGGAATCTGACGAGTTTTTTTCTTCTTCTGTTTTTCTCTCTCTGGATCTGTTTATGTCACACTGATCAAAGCCGTGATGAAAAGAGAAGCTCATTTCTTCAAGTAAACAAAAGCATTTTTCATGTCTATTTAATGCAAGACCCTTTAATGCAAACTTTTGGTGCGTTAAAAGTTTTCTTTTTCCTCTGTGCTATTGTTTCGTCATCTTTTATTCATCTCTCTTCTCTCAGTTGGCTCAGCCACTAGCAAAAACATGTGGGTTCATTACACAGTACTTGTAGCACAAAGGAATTGTTGTCTTTACTCTCAAAGACTCAAGAAAAAAAGTTTGTGAACATTTTTGATTTATGAGACAATATAATCCTCTTCCCTTCAAAATTAACTTACAATATTTCCCCTCATATAGGATCCAGGTTTTTAATTTTTTTTTATGAATATCTCTTTTTATCATTTCTGTTGTTATATGGATTCTCTTTCAGCATGCACTGCAGCAAAAGGTGCAAAAGGAGGAGGTGTAAAACTGGAAGCCGACCAAAGCACTCACTGTTTTGATGAATTAGCATATTTAAACGCAATTTGACTAAATGACTAATATATGTCAACAGAGCAGGGCTGAGCTGTTGAGAGTAAAGGCACAAAACAGAGCAAATGTTAGGGAACACAAAGAAGGAAAACAAACTGCACATTTAGAGAAGTGTGAATTTAATACAGGAAGGAAAATAAAAAACCTTCCGTTGTACATATAGTATAATCAAAATAGTGTGCATACATCTGAGTAGATATTTTGAAAAATATATATTAATCCATACTGTTTTGTGTATTGGAATATGCAATATGTGCAGATACTGCAAACATGTGCATATGCAAACATGTTTTTTTAGGTGTATTTGTTCAGACAGTTCAATGCATATAAATGTGTTCATATGTGCATATTCTTATGGGGGCATTGTGTTCATGTTCATGTGTGTACTGAATTGTAAATGATGTGTTGTGGGTTTGGTGGGACAGTTGTTGAGTGGAAACAGTAAATGAGAAGTATGTGAGCAAGCAGTAAGACATAGAGGTACTGTGTAACAGCATGTATGGTATATAGTTTGGTTTTATTGTGCGTGGTGCATCTGCGTGTTAGCATATTTGTGGAAAATAAAAAAAAAAATCACAAAAGTAGAGAAGAAAAGGTACATTCTGTGTTTGAAAGAGTCTCCCACCATAACAAAACCTTAATATTACACCAAGTGATGCGAGACAATAGTGTTTTTATGTCTGCTCTCTGTTTCCGTGTCCCCAGGTGACCGTCTGTCTGTCTGTCTTCTGTCTATGTGTCTGTTTTATAGAGAGCACAGAGTCCAGGCTTCAGAAACCCCCCAGAGAGCAGCTCCACATGGCTGTTCGATTCGAGAGGGAGAGCAGCTCAGCAGGTGTGTGTCTGTGTCTCTGAGTGGAGGTATATAATCTCCATCCACCCAGTCTGAGGCAAGCAGGGAACCAAGCAGACAATCAGCTTCAGTCCACTGAAGCAGCTCGTATTGATTAGCTGCTGACCTCCGTGTCGACGTGAACCCTGCTGCAGTTCACAGGAGTGGAAACAGAGCTGAGGTGACCCTCCCGGTTCTCCGATGGATGTCTCCGCTCAGGGCTGTACAGTACAGCGTGCACTGTTGGAAGCACAATTACAGAACATTATAAAAAGATGTAAACAGTAAAAGTGAAATTTATTTCTTGAGTATTTGCTTGACAACATTTTGATCTTGCAGTGAAAGCTCAGATGAATAAGTTATTGGATATTTTGGATTACTAATTACACTTCTGTTAAATTTACTGTAACCAACATGCGGCCCTTGCAATGAGTTCATTACTTTTTTTTACACCTCCCACAATAAAAAATATCTCAGTATAAATTGTACTTGCGCTCACCACGGTTACCAACTGTCCAATCACAGTGAAGGAGGGGCGGTACAAATGATGTTAACCACTGACACTGGCTGTTGATTGGTCCGCCTTTCAGAGTGGCTGTGCAAACTCTAATACCAGCCGAGTTCCAGACTGTTATCTCAGCGAAGGAAACAGCCCGGCCTCATGATGTAAAAGAAAACCGGCCTCCTTCTTCCACTGCTCAGTGCAGTTCTGACTCATTGTTGGCGCTTTCAGCAGTGAACACAGTGCCTGAAGTAGATAAGACACGATCGCATGTCTTCTTTCAGGTGTCTAAAAATCAACAGGGGAATCAACTGTCAGTCTGCAGCACTTGTCGATGCCCATTTAGACACAACATTTAATACAAACCTGCTGGAAGGGAAATACACATTTGGGTTGTTTACGATGATACTTCCTCTTTTGGATGGAAGTTGTGATTCTACACTGTAAACATGGAAAGAGAATGTGGATGGTGATGGACATGATAGCCTCTTTGGCCACAGAGTCCCGTGTGATAACTTTTTCACATCATACATCCTGGAAGAGGTGTTTCTCAAATGGAAATGAACCATGACTGTAAAAGGTCAGAAAGGATAGATGTGAGCTTCCTCCTCCACTCTTGACTGTAAAGAGCAGGTCAGTCAACTCATCCGTGTTTGTCACCACTCTGTAGCCTACAGACCATGAAAGGGCCAGAACATCAGAACATGATGCTAATGAACCCACTTCACAGGGCCGGCTGGATCAGAGAACGGGACGGCTGCATGCTCCAGTTGCTGTCTTTTGGTAATATTTTACAACATGCGGGATGTATTGGCAAACAATACCTTTGTCCTCTGGATGGCACTGAGCCCAGATTGAAGCAAACTAAAACTTTTCGCACCTCTTTCAGAGGAACTGGGTGAAGCACTCGTGTGTCCTCGCATCCAGTGGAGAAAATAAGTCCTGAGAGCTCCAGCATGAGCAGCCGGGGTGAGAGGTGTTGAAGAGGACACTCTGCTCCCTCAGCCGGACTCACCAATCCACTTCCACACGGAAGTGTTTGTGTTGTTGTTGTTGTTTCAGCAAATGTTGAATGTAAAAGACCTGATAATCAATGAGAATGACCACCGAGTGGTTCATTACAGCGTGAATGACCATGAAGGCTGCTTGTTCCTGCCTGTACAAGAACTCACCTCTGGCAAAATCCATCACACAACAATAACACTGTGGTCTGTGTTTCTTGGTTGTTTAAATATAAAACAAATATATGTATACTGTACTGTATATACTCTATATACTGTGCATTTTTATATTTAATAGTTTTTACTGTTATTTTATTGCTTTCCTGTATCTATAAATGCTGCTGTAGTGAAAACATTTCCCCTTGGGGATTAATAAAGTAACTACCTACCTACCTACCTTAATATGGGACTAACATACAGTACAGCTATCTTTTACCACAGTTTGGTGAGGTTTAGGTGTATAAAAAACTTAAATTTAAATGAAAAATCATTATGTTTATCATCATGGTTACAGTAATAAACATGGTTCAGGTTATAGCATGATCATGATTAAAAGCAATGTTGACTGTTGGTTTGAAACATGATAAATCAACGTTCTTCTGGCACCTTCAAAATGAAATGTAACTGCGGCTGTAATAAGCTGCTCGCACATGCAAACTATGGAGTCATTTTTATAGGACAGTTCTCAAATATATATATATTATAAAATAATATATAAAATAAAACAAAATGAATTGAAGTGTTTTCATGAACATATAATCAATTCAAACCAAATGACCACAATCCCAAACAGTGCTAAGTATTGACTTCTTAAAATTGTATTCAATCTCTTTTGAAACGGACTGTTTCACTAAATCCCTCGTGAGATTAGAAATATTTCAGGACATGAGATTATATCTGGAATTTGGATCAGAAGGAGAAGAATGCTGACGTTAGCGATGCTCGAGCAGACAACGACATTATCTCCACATCTTGTGAAGAAATGTACAAAACAGCAGGATGATTCAAATTGCTTCTATATATTCGGTGTCAAGAAGGAACGGACAATACATGGCACTTAATGTTCGCTGCGCTGAGTCAAATGACTACACTGAAAGTATTCTCTCAGTTTCCTGTTAAATGTGAGCGTTAGTGCTGGAGCAGAGATAAGGATTGAGAAATGGCTGCGAGTGAGACTCAAAGGCCAGAGAAATGCCAACTCAGGCTTCTGTCTGAGTGTCTGATTGTTCAGCAAGACCGCTTTCTAAGAGTCTGCCAGAACCGCTCTGAATGGATGCCAATTATCACGCCCAACAATGTTTCTCAACAATACTTTAACGATGTGCCGTTTGTTGAAAAGCCACTAAGCTCTCAGGAGTTAATTGGTTTTTAAAAAGCAATATAAAATCCCATCGCAATAATCAGTTCTCATAGACTCTTTTCTCTCCCCCATCAAACAAAGATGCTAATTGTTTAAGACCGACTGTGAGGTTTTTATGTGAAACTACCTAGTCTGTGTCATAATATGCACAGCTTGGCTGTTTGGCTGGAGACAGGGAGACGGATTTTGGTGTCCCCCTACATTTTCCCATTTAGTTTCACTGGTTACACAAACAAAGGTAGATGAGGGTAACTCTGGTTTGGAGTCAACTTCAGATCATATAAGGGACGGTATGAAGATTATCTGGGTGGAAAGGTTAAACCTTTGGTTTACTTTTTAAAATAGAAAGGCCTTTTCCAGCTATACTGAAGATTTCTTGTAACTTTGAAAAAAAATACTTCAACAGTTAATATCTTAAAATAATTTGTGTTGAATTTTTACAAATCATTTATTATAAGAACTTGTGCATGTCCACCCTTATTTGTAAGTGGAAGAATCATTTTCAAAATATCAAAGTTTTGGATTTGAAATTATGACAAATAAGGAACATTGCACTTGTAGTTTGCACCAAGTGCCACTAACTGACCACAGACGGCAGCTCTATGCAGCTCAGGCTGAAATAAGATGTGAACCCTGGAAAAAACCTTTAAAGATCCGCTTCATAGTAGGCCTTCAATTTTTACAGTAAGTCTCAGCAAACAGCAAGCGAATATGAATGATCAATTTAGAGCAACAGAAATCATTGAACTGTATATGTAAATCTTTTGTAATTAGCCAATATTCATTTCGAGCATCTATTGCTATTCAACCAGGCTTTGAATATACTTGTGTTGATGTGGAGTTCAGAGATTGGGAGGATCCTGACATGACAGAAGTTTATGATAAATGTCATTTCAGCAATTACAGGTGACACACGTGTGTTATTATGAAAGGTTTAAACCTTAATAAGAGAGAGTCTTCTGAGTAGTTCTGAGACATTTCTTGATATCATGTAATGGACTCAAAACCATGTTTTCTGGTGTTAAATCCTTGTCTGGTCAAAATGCTGAATTACTCCAAATCATTTGTATGCTGCACACCGTTCAGTCCTGCATGGTTACCTTGATGTACTGCACATCCACCTACTTGATCACTGAGACAATGAATTACTATAAACTCTCGCTCATTATAGGAGTAGAATCAGTTTATTTTGCTCACTAAACATTCGGGGTTTTTTTCTGTGAATTTCCACACGCTTGCCTGCTTTTGTTTGTTTTTTATACGTGCAGGAACAACGGAATGAGAAATTTGTGGATCTAATTTGATTATATGAGTGAGTTTATTTCCCAGGTTTGTTCTGTCTCGTCGCCTCACAATTATAAACAAAGTGGAAAGGACAACCTAAAGCTGCTTCAAAAAATTTACCCTTTCTTTCTTTCTTTCTTTCCTTCTTTCTTTCTTTCTTTCTTTCTTTCTTTCTTTCTTTCTTTCTTTCTTTCTTTCTTTCTTTCTTTCTTTCTTTCTTTCTTTCTTTCTTTCTTTCTTTCTTTCTTTCTTTCTTTCTTTCTTTCTTTCTTTCTTTCTTTCTTTCTTTTTCTTTCTTTCTTTCTTTCTTTGCAAAAGGGTAAATGATATACCCTTCTGACCCCCCTCTTCCCTTCATATATTTAGCATATTGTCTCTAATATTAATCATTTGCAGCATAAAAATATAGCAGCTTAATTTGAAGTTAAAGGACATTTATTAAAAATCATTAACAGTAAAAATAATCTACCTCACAAATATTCCTGAATTGGAAACTGGCATGCTAGAAATAAAAGCGTCCCTGTCTTACATCCATTCCACAGACCATTGAAAATGCACATTGAAACTGTGTTATCCAGAGCCACTGACCTCTGTAACAAGCCTTGTTCTGCCATACAATCCCAGCCTGGTGTTAATGCTCATTTCCACTTTAGGGTGAAGGAGGCTGCAGTTGTGATTGTGTTCCTTGACATGTGACATACAGCGGGTTAAGGGGATACAATAGCTCTATCATGTAAGGAAGTCACAGAGACTGTCTGGGAAATATAAAGGAGAGAAGTGGGCTCTGCATTAATGCTCGGCACGTACTTTATATCTACAACCGGATCCTTTTTTTCCTTGTCCTCTGTCCTTCAACAACAACAGTGCAATTACATTTCTGATGATAATAAAAGCCCTTGCACGAGGCCAAATGCTTGCTGTAGGCAGAAGTACCTTTGTTTTTTTTTTCATAGCATTGAGATATTTCACTCCCAAACCAATGTCATTTAAAAGATGACATATTGATTTTTTTTTCTTTGCAATGAATTAAAAAAATCAGTCCAACAAATTAGGATGAACAAAGACACGTTTTTATCTAAATGTGCATGTGACCCTGTACACAGCAATCCCATCATATTAGTTCTTAAAAGCAACATTCAAAGTCAACAGTGTATTGTGTACTAAAATAAAATACTTCAATACCAAAGGAAATCTGTGTGCATTATTTTTTCCTTTTAAAAACACAGCAAGATATATCTTTCCCAGTCTGTGGTCCTTGAAATCAATTCGTCAGATATGAGCAGAATTAAGGGCTGGATCAGACCAAATTCAGCCTGATGAAAAGGCGCCTTGTGCCGTCACCATGGGATCACCAGTGTGTTCAGGAGGAGGAGGGGAGAGAAACAATAGAACATGCATAATGCCCATAACAGTGGGATCCCTGCTCCCTCTCCACCTGGGACTCAGTGTGGAGGATCCCCTCTGACCACAGCCCAATTAAATCCTGCACACACAGAAGCACACACACATCTCCACGTGGAGTGACCCTTCCATCATGAATATGGATGTGTTGGAGGAATGCAAATAAACCCAGACCTGCTACAGACAGACAGAGAGACAGACGCACAGACAGACAGTCAAGCAGCACAACAAAGAGGTGGTAGGAAATGAGAACAAAGGACCAGCCCAGGTTGAAGCTGCAGGGATGCCTTCACTCCCTGCTTTGTCACAGGGAACATGTCTGGAATATCTACCTCAATAAATGACTTCATGTGACTGTATTAAAAGTGTATCTGGCCGATGGCTGATGTTGCTTTTTAATACAGTATAAGGTGCATTAGTCTGCATGGTTTTATGTTATTTTTTTCCCACCCCCTCCCCCTGGTAACTCTGGATAGCTCATCATTTAGCGAGAGACAGAGGCTGAGAGAAGGCAACGCTGACGCCAAAGACAAATGTGAAGGTAAATGAATCATTCTAATATGTTTTGTAAATATCTGCTGCTCTCAGAGAGCAGATCAGCCAGTCAGTCAGTGGGTATAGACCCCATCAATATTAGATGAAGCAGGGGAGAAGGCTGCCCAGAGGACACTGGTGATCCCAGCTTGCAAACACACTAAAAAAAAATAGCAGTGGACCATTAGGGAGCATTCATGCCTGTTTAATGGCTGGTTTTTAAAATGTGCAATTGTAGCTGGTTATTCTAACATAAAAAAGGTTTATTAAAAAGAAAAGATTTCTGGCCCCAATTTAAGAATGCCATATGAGATAGATCGCAACATGATGCAACAGATTTTCCAGTGCTTAAACAGAATAAGCAATAAAACGGATGGCTTCATAGATTGTGACATTTAATGCAGGAGAAGTGCCAAGCCAGACGTGGTGTACAGGGGTCTGCTTGTAAATAATTAATCTTTGCTCTTCATGTCTTCTTGTCAGTACAGACGAGGGGCTTGTATCCTGGCAACGCGCCATGGTTCCCACATGCTGCAGGGAGAGAGAGGCCCTCAGGGGGGAGACAATCTTCAACCTGCCTGCAGCAACCACACACACACATAAACAAATACACACAGCTGCACAGCAACGTGTGTACTAGAATTGATACTAACTAGCTGTTTGTACATGTACATGCTAAATACACACACATATGTGCACATGTTGGTGCACATACTTCCCCACACGTGCAAAATAATTCATAATTGTAAGATGCACAAACACACATCAGCCAGCCTGCAGAAGCACAAATGAAATGAACCTGTACTCACAAAAACATATGCGAGGATTCATGCCTGCATACTGTTTACATGGCAGCAGACAGAGGAGAGCTTTTATCACACACACACACACACACACACACACACACACACACACACACACACACACACACACACACACACACACACACACACACACACACACACACACACACACACACACACACACACACACACACACACACACACACACTGTACATGTCTCTTGAGTGGGCCTATTAGGGATGCTCTGATTGGTGCCTTCGTCACCAAACATGGTTCACCGAAGGTCCGTTTTTTTGCATTCAGCCTCATCCTGTGTAGGAATTAAACTTAGTGTTTGAGCTACTTGAGGTGATGAAGTCATTCCCACATGTGCAAAACAGTCAGCTGGCCATCAGCATAGATGTGTATCATTTACTGATTGGATGTCTCCCACCAGTGTTATTTAGGACCTAATTATGACCCCTATAAATATAAATATATATAAATATAAAAAAATGTCCCCTCGGGGATTAATAAAGTAACTACCTAACCTAACCTAACCTAACCTAACCTAACCTAACCTAACCTAACCTAACCTAACCTAACCTAACCTAACCTAACCTAACCTAACCCATCTTGTTATATGTTTGTAATAGTGACTCAATATGGAGATATTCATTGCATCCATGCATTTCTAAGGCTCTCTGAGCAGTCACTTGAATCTGAAAATATGTAGAAATAACAAAAGCAAATGTCTATTTAAATCACAAATGTTTGGCCTGCTAAAAACCGTTTCAGACAAGGAAACCAACACCACAAGACATAATCTACAGTAGCTGAAATAGCAAATCTAACTTGTTCTATTTGCAACTCATGTCTGTGCAATACAAACACATTGGCACAAAGAAGGCCCACCACACAAAGATATAAATCACACTCACACCTTGGTTTAAGGTTTAGCTTCAGTAATGGAAATGTATGCCACTCTGTAGTCTGTCAGAACTGACTGTCAAAAACATCCACTAAACTGTATTCAAGCAAATGTTTTTCTCAATATAGCAAAATCATTTATGAAAATGTAGATCGTAAAGTTTTACATACATGAATGAACTAAAGCTGTATTAACTTGCCAACAGGGGACAAAATAACTAGTTGTGAACGCACCACTGACATCCCCTTTAAAACTTTTTTGACTGGGAATAAATTGCGTGTGTTCACTTTCTGACTACAAAACATGACAAGTTGTTAAATCAAATATGGCTTGTAAACGACAAAGTGCAGACATGTAGGAACATTACCAGTAATTTGAAGATGCATTTCCTGCCCTGGAAATATCTGCCGATTTAACTGCTAATGCTACCAGCACACCACTACGTTACACAGATAAAGCTGACGACACGCTGGCTCAATAAACACCCTCACGCTCCAAAATATCAAGGGTAGCATCTGGCTCCTTGTTAATAGTTAGGTTGTTGGTCCATGAGAATCCAAACAAATCCCTTATTTTACCCAACATATTTATAAAGAGCAGAAGTAAAACCCAGAACACACAAACTTTAAAAGTTGAATCAAAAAACGGACAGTCGGTGTTTCGTGCTTCCTTCAGCTTGCTGGCTGGTCAACAGTTTCCACTACAGCGTCAGAGAGCAACAGCAACTCTTGCACAGACAACAGGTGTCTGGTGTGAGTATGTACACAGTGTGCTCACACCTGCAGAGGAAACAGTCGAGTCGCAATCCTGCGAAACGCACCTCGGTTTACTTTGCTTTTTACTGGGAGCTGTTTGTGCAACTTGTTATCACGGCAAAGCGTGAAATAGATCCGTCTGTCCACTGAGGCAAAACGTGAGCTAGCCACGCTTTGGGCTGTCGAGGATTTAAAGTTAAACGTGTTCCTGTAGTGGACTCAAATGAAGCTTACTGCGCGCTTGAGCCGTGGGATTTATAGGAAAATGAAACTTTTTGCAAAAACTGTTTGGGGTTACTTAATAAGCACATGGTTGGAGACCAAAAACTTGGTTGTTGTTCAGAAAAATAATATGGTTGGGGTTATACAAAATAATATGGTTGGGGTTATACAAAATAATATGGTTGAGGTTATACAAAATAATATGGTTGAGGTTATACAAAATAATATGGTTGAGGTTATACAAAATAATATGGTTGGGGTTATACAAAATAATATGGTTGAGGTTATACAAAATAATATGGTTGAGGTTATACAAAATAATATGGTTGGGGTTATACAAAATAATATGGTTGGGGTTATACAAAATAATATGGTTGAGGTTATACAAAATAATATGGTTGAGGTTATACAAAATAATATGGTTGGGGTTATACAAAATAATATGGTTGGGGTTATACAAAATAATATGGTTGAGGTTATACAAAATAATATGGTTGAGGTTATACAAAATAATATGGTTGGGGTTATACAAAATAATATGGTTGAGGTTATACAAAATAATATGGTTGAGGTTATACAAAATAATATGGTTGAGGTTATACAAAATAATATGGTTGGGGTTATACAAAATAATATGGTTGAGGTTATACAAAATAATATGGTTGGGGTTATACAAAATAATATGGTTGAGGTTATACAAAATAATATGGTTGAGGTTATACAAAATAATATGGTTGGGGTTATACAAAATAATATGGTTGTGGTTATACAAAATAATATGGTTGAGGTTATACAAAATAATATGGTTGAGGTTATACAAAATAATATGGTTGAGGTTATACAAAATAATATGGTTGAGGTTATACAAAATAATATGGTTGGGGTTATACAAAATAATATGGTTGGGGTTATACAAAATAATATGGTTGAGGTTATACAAAATAATATGGTTGGGGTTATACAAAATAATATGGTTGAGGTTATACAAAATAATATGGTTGAGGTTATACAAAATAATATGGTTGGGGTTATACAAAATAATATGGTTGAGGTTCAAAAAATTAACATGGATGGGGTTAGAAAAAAACTAATAATTCAACTCAAGAAAAACATTGTCACCTCCTGGATTCAAACCTCATTGTCCTGAAGCCAGTCTGCCACCATGCAACCCCTCATACCCCCTAATACTGTCAGAAAATGTCCTTTGTCCTTGTTCTCAAAACCTGTGTTGCGGGACCTTGGTCACATGATCCCACATCCTGTTACCTTTACGTGTAAACTTTACGCCTAGACAGCCCAAAGCGTTGCTATTTCACGTTTTGCTGTTGTAGACGGGCGTGTCTATTTCACACTTCTGTGAAACTGGGTTGGTTTGTGTGTTAAAGCCAGACTAACAAGGAAAAAGAGGATTGAGGTGGAGGTCTGGGAAATTCTTCTTCTTTATTAGCTCTTCCAACATTTGAGTCATTGTTAATGTAAAACAATATTATTCAGAGCAGCTTTGAGCTCAAATATATTCAAATTTCTATCATGGAACTATTCAACAGAATATCCAAAACACTGAATGTACTGTTGTGCTCCAGGAAAAGGCTTCTCTACTCCTACCTCTGTATCTAGTGTGGACATACTCAGACAAGTTCAGAGATAAAGAATGACAAGGACAAAGTGACTTTCTCAATTGTGTGGATTCTGTTGGATTGCCCTCTAATTTGAATAATATGACATAGTCATAATACAGGTGCCTAGATGAATACAGTAAATGTTTCATGTACCTGAACATATATCCTTTTTTTTACAGATTTATTGGTTCACTGCAACAAAGCTGTACATTGAGCCTGCCGTGGTTCCTACAATACAAACAGGGTTCTGCTCTCTGGGATACTCAAACACAGCTAATTATTGGTGATTATTTCTGCCTTCAATGTGAAAAATCACCACCCAGGCCAGAGATTTGTACATTAATGCCATAATGAGCCTGGAAATTGGGCACATTAGCACATATCTGCTAAAAGCATGTGATACCCATTCTTCATCCCATTTTCTAGAAGTGGCAGAATTCTGCCAGCATGGAGCACTATTAGTTCAGCAATTTCATGAAAAAAGACAAAGAAAAAAAACCCTGCACAGTAATTTCAAAGTAATTTCAGGGAGATTTTCTGACAAGTCACGCTACATTTTCATATATTCTCTTCAGTCTCCTCTTAAATTGTGGCATTGCCAAAAGGTTTCACACACACACACACACACACACACACACACACACACACACACACACACACACACACACACACACACACACACACACACACACACACACACACACACACACACACACACACACACACACACACACACTCATGTACAAAACTGAGCCAAAATGAAAAACCCAGAAAGCTTGTTTGTGCAGATTGATTGCGGATACGTATTCAGCTAATGGAATTACATGTATGTGTTGGCCTCTCTCTTTCTCGACCGGTGTGAGTGTGTGTGTATGTGAATGTGTGTTTGCCTTCAGGCTGGCTGCTGGTTTTGAGCTGACGAAGGCCTTCCCTCTCTGGTGGGTCAGGCTAATTATTATTCTAATGGCCTCTCAGTCAGATGCAAATAGCTCTAATGGCAAAGCTACAGTAGAGCTTTGGGGAAGGAGGGGAGGTAGCGGGCGTGTGTGTGTGTGTGTGTGTGTGTGTGTGTGTGTGTGTGTGTGTGTGTGTGTGTGTGTGTGTGTGTGTGTGTGTGTGTGTGTGTGTGTGTGTGTGTGTGTGTGTGTGTGTGTGAAAGGAGGAAGGAGGAAAGATGGAAGTGCACAAAATTAGATTTGTATTTTTGTTACAGAAATATGTGAGTGTTTGTGTGAGCAGAGGGAATGTGGTATTTTCAGTGTGTGTGTTCCTTTAGGTCTCCTCGAGTGGTTTATTTTTCCCTTCAGTGTAAATTATTCAGCTCAGTATCATGAACAGCTTAAACATAAAGAAAAATATATTAGTAATCAAATTATGTTACGTTTTAGTGGTTGTCAACAATCTAAATTCTGTTCATCTTTTGCCCTTTTCTAACGATCACTGAAATTTTGTGACATTTACTTTTTCTTTACAATTCAAATGTTCTACATGTGTGTTGAGACGCCAACAACTCCGTGAAACTGCTTCATTCTCCCAAAAATGTGTTGAAATTAAAATTTCTTTAAAATCTCTCTGGCATGGTTTGTTATAGAATAAAAGAGGAGCTGTAAAAGAGGCCGACTTAAAGAGCCTCTAAAATGCAACAGAAAAATATGGATCCCTTTTATAGAAGTGGTGATAAATAAGTGGATTGTTGTGATCTTTCAAGCAGGGTATTGTTTTCAATTCGTATCACAGGCTTCTTCCTAGAATCAGTCATTTGGGCTATTCAAATGGATAAAAGCCCTCGTTGTGCTGTTTGGTATCACTGTGTGACCACAATCAACATAGACAAGAGAAAGAGGAGGAGATGAGGAAGACAATATTTGCTGAACATGTTCAAGAAAAAGGCTTCAAGATGACCTGATTTTCCTGTGACCACAGCTTCTAATATTATTAGGGAGTGCATGGAATAGTTGCCAACCATAGTGATCACAGGCTGGACACAGAAATACAACTGTAGTTTGATTACTCACAGGCTCACAGGCTCACAGGCTGACCTCCAAGATTAAGGAACAAAATGTGTCTGGTCCGGCAATAAAATGTATTTTGAAAAGTCACAAAAGAAAATCTGCTTTCACGGAAAAAAATTTGAAGGTATCAAAGATAAGAGCACCACCCTCAGTTTTGTTGTGGCGTTGCCTTGAATTTGTGAACGACACAATGAAATCAGGCACTCTGCAGCAAAATGTACTGCCCAGTGCTTGAGCAGCTGAAAACTCCTCCAACAGGATGACGACCCACAACGTAGCCTTAATGCTCCCATGTTTGGATGAGAAATGAACAGTGCACTGTTGTAAAGTGTCCGGTTGTGAGACCTGATCTTACTCTGTTGAATATCTGTGGAAATAGCTGAAACATGGGAATAGGAGCAGTTTGCTGAAGAAGAGTTAAACCAGCAGCTAAGAAGCGTCGGACACATCAAAAACCGTTGTGTTACGTATGGAAGAGACAACGGTGGCACTTCTTACAGAGAATAGTGATTAAATGGAAAAGTACCAATAATTGTGACCACATCTTTACATGTAAAATTATTAGCAACAGTGAATAAAATATGATGGTGTCAAAGTCCACAGTGAGAATTAAACATCCAAGTGAATTGGCAATAAGTGAAATCCATTTTTGAGTGGAGGAGCACTTTAAATGTAAGAATACAAGCACATTGAATAACAGAGAAGTATGATTTAAACTATCTATGGACGGTATGTTTACATTACAGTTGGATCAGTTAAAAGTATATTTTATTTTGAATACCCCAAGATGCACTTGTTTTGTCGTATTAGCTGCATGTAACCATGGTGTCAAGGCCATACAAATCTGAATCTGAATCTTAGAAAATGCATTAACACATGAGCACAACATTAATATAATATATAATGAACACCTTCAGAACACATCTAAATGCAACTGTTGTAAGAAGTTATTTAGCTCTTGATTATTATAAGCCAGACTAATTTGCTATTAATTCTGAATACATTTTTACGTGCATCAAACCACTGAGGTCTCGTCATGGCAGCAGGAAAAGTTTTTTCCTGCCACAGTTACAACTTACAAGGATATTTTATTGGGTGAATTCAACAAGAAAATGTGAAAATACTTAAAAAGAGTTGATTTACTTGCCACAGTAATTTCTAATGGCTAACTGCAGCCTCCACTTTGCCCTCTCATTGCTCCACAATATTGTCAAATTATGAGCTCAGTTTTCCATGGAAAAATGTTCTCAGCAAGCCTCGGGGTCGGGTGTCTTTATTTTTGTGAAACTTGCATTCGACCAATCTAAGAGCTCATTTTAATTCTATAGCTTTAATGACCTAAAATGACGATTCTTCACTTGTGGATTTGATTACTCTTTTCTCTGCTGATATCATCAATATTACTGTCTCAGTTTTAAAAAGACAGTCTTCAAAGCATGTTGGGAAAAGATCGTGTTTCGTGATTCTTAATGTATACTTTGTAAGAAGTACACAGACATACAAGCAGCGTCTATCTAATTATTGAGTCTGTCATCCACTGATATGTACGATGCAGGGCATGGCCCGACATCCCACCGTAGCTGTAATTGTTGGTGGCTGGAGTGCATTGCAGGGGAGAAACCTTGCCAGGCTATTCAAGCTGTGAAAGACAATGTCACTTCAGAAGAACAGAGCGAGGCTGCTCAGAGACAAATAGATGGAGGCTGCATGCTGCATTGTTTCCATGCCCTCTAATTCCTTCATCTTCCCTGAGGTCTGAGAACCTCCCAGCGGGCGAAACGTTGTAGTCCTGCAAGGCCTTGTAGGTGCCACTACATCGTTGTTCTTGCACAGTGTGGTGCTAAAAATGAGATCACTGCTTCGGAATGTGAGGGTTCAGTCATTATCATAACAAGACGACAGGGAGCGAAGGAGCTGTGCAACACAAACTGCAACCAAAACAAATGTGGTCCACAGCAGATTTCAGTGGTGCAATTATTTCAACACAGTGACAACACAACGTTGTGCTTTGTTTATTTCAACAACACACAGGATGCTGAATTGCTGCAGCGATTACAGCCTCAGGCACTTGTTTTGGACAAAAACAAATCCTTGAATAGTCCCGAGAAATGAAGGACAATTAAAAGCACTCCCGCATTTGTGAAATAAAAAGAAAGAAAGAGAAGAAAAAAAGCTTTTATTCATTTGGGAACATTTTGAAGGGTGCAGATTTTTTGTTTATTATAACCGGTGCAGAATTAGAGCCTATTTAACTCACTTTTGGAGGGTCTCTTATCCAGAAGTTCTCATTTATCTAAAAAGTAAATAGTCACAAGATGATAGTGAGAGCTGAGTCTGACAAATGCATTTTCATTATGTTTATTCCAACAGCTTCTTGCATTTTCTAGCACAATTGTAATCACTTTATTTGAAAGGCGGATGTTTATAAATGATCATTAATGGGACAGACTCATAAATGTGATTTAATTGATTTTATTTTCACTGTTGGCAATTATGTCACTGATTTGCGGATGGATCCACTCTGCACCTGCATTTTGTTTTGCCTAAAAACACACTATTTTGCTGATTTAATCAAAGGCAGAATTAAAATGAGTAAAAACTGGATTAGAAATTGCACTCAGATCAGCCTTCAGCGTTTCTGTGCCCATATTCACCTCTCTGTAAAATATGATTCCCAGTAGATTCCCAGTAACCATGGTGAGACGGAGGATAGGAAACAGCATTCCTTTGGCGGGATGGGAAGCTTTCGCCACAGAGAGACGATTGTTTATTCAAGTTTAGGCCCAATGCAGAGTGAAGCAGAGCTTTTACAAAGAGGAAGGAAGAGGAGAGATATAAGGATGGCTGAAGAAAGGGGACAAAGAAGGAAAGTGTGGAGAGTTTCAGAGTAAGAGTGATGGGGGAGAATGATAGTGGCTGCGTATGATGGACGAAGAGAAGCTAAGCGTGTGAGTTAGCGAATATCAGAGGAGCCAGTTTTGGTTTCACATCAAGTCCTCTCACAGCTTGCCATCCTTAAGTAAAAAGCATATCTCCCTCTGCCAGCTCTTCACCATTGAACTCACTGTGGCAGAATTCAAGTCCCCAGGCTGTGACAGCTGTGGGCCCTGAAGTGGCGTTTCCCAGAGAGCTGGCCAAACATTCCTCCCTGCTTTGTGACTTACAATGGGCACAATAACTTCAGCAACAGCACGGCACTCAGACGAAGAAGGAGAGGAAGAGGAGAAGTGGTGGCTTGTTTTCTGAGAGTGTCAATTATCTGACTGCCTATATAGCTCGCTCTGCTCTTTTCTCCCCTCCTTCCTTTTTTCTTTCCTTTCTTTCTACCACTTTCTCTTTTTGCTTTGACTGCATTGCCTCACATTTGGGAAACATTATATGGCTTGAAATACAACACTTTCCACTTTGTCATGTGCTTGGCAGCGCTACCCACGCATTGTGTAGGAGCTTAATTTCCATCCACTCTCTTCTTAAGTGCAGCTCAATTCATCTGGAGAGGATGTTAAGGCTTGCTCTGAGAGTTGAAAGAATACAACAAAATGAGTGCTGACAAAGAAACACAACCTGCTCCATAGAAAGAGACTTCAAACTGTTTCTCACTTCTTTTTTTTGTATTGCTTTGACGGGTGGTTAGCCAGCGTACTCGCACATATCCTGTGCCCCTACGTCAGATCACATATCAAGCCCAAGCATTTTTCTTCTTCTCTGACCGGCTTTGAAATGTCACATCCATCCTATCAGTGCCAGATGCATCATACTGACACACCTCGCGACACCCAACTGACTCTACGGCTCCTATTCGGACATTCGAAGCCTTTGACTGGAATGTATTTGGTCAAAACTGCACGAGTAAATACCTGAATTAGAAATTTTGACATTTTAACAAACAACATAAACATCATAATGTTACCAAATCATGTTTATCATGAAAGAGAAATAGAAAGATAATAGATGAATATACATTTCCGTAGAGATACTTCATCTGCTGCTCCAGTTCATGGTAGCGATGTGGTTGTTAGAGGGAAGCCTTGGCTGCAAATCTGTATATCAGGAGGTCTATTGATAATCAAAACAATTATGACTCAATACATTTTCAACCAATTTCCCAGCAGTTTGGTTTGTTGCATTTGCCCAAAAAAACAGTAAGATTTTTATAACAATATAGACGTACTACGTTTTTTAGTGCTTTGCTTTCGTAAGGAATGTTCTGTCTTCACCTGATAGTTAGCTTCATCACTTTCAGTCATTCATTTTAGCTAGAGAATGATTATTTACTGTGATGTGTCAAATCCAGCACGTTCAGGACAGTACATTCTACTATTTGAGCAGACCAGAACCCCCGTCAGCCTGGTGGTGGCCACGTTGCTTTCAAAAGAAATTCATGACCTCGTCGTGAGAGCGTGGGAAGTCATGTGGATGGTGTTCTTGGCAACATGGACAGCGTCTAGAAGCCATAGAGGCTCACAATTTCACAAGTTAGCAGGCAGCGAACGTAATGCAGGAAATGCAAAGGATCATCAACATTTTCCTCAGACGTACTATTTGAGTTATGAAAAAAACTATTAAAATGTTTAAATAAAATTACAATGTAATAGCTTGACATCCCAAAAAAAAAAATATAGCCGCTAATAGCTAACCAGCCTGGCTTAGCAGAGTAGCAGTAATTGTAGCCTCCAGTCGCGGGAAATTCACATTTAATAAAGGTAGTTTTAATAATATATTAATATTTATCTTTTTTTTTTTAAAGTTTTGTTCTATTGACGACTGTCCCAAAAGATAAATCCATAAAACGATCTCTGGTTCAAACTGGCTAGAAAGCAGCAAGAAAAACATTTGTTTGTGAACACTGTGCTTCCCTCTACCCTTTAGATTGAAACAGAGTGCTACAGCTATTTAAGTATTTATATTTATATTTTCTAGTTTTGACACTGATTAATAATCTGTTATGAGGTGTGTAGGTAAACGGACCCAAATGCAGACACACAGCAAAGTCTCTTTGGAACCAGGTATTTATTTCTCCCAGGCAGTGAGAGCAAACAGGAAAACACACCAAGAGTCTGAGTCCCAATCCGAGCCAGAAGTTGGCTCCTCCGTGAACGCGGCTGGCTGCCGGCGCTGGGAGTTGCAAACCGAGCGAATCCCGGGGTTCTCCTCGGCACGTGACCGGGTGACGTAGCCGGACGGCGACGCTCCGCTGGGGAATCCCGAGTCTTCTCCACAGCGAGCGGCAGGCTAACCTGGCTTGGTGGGAATCCCGTGGTCCTCCACCAGCGCAGCTGATTGGCCGGATCGACTGTGTGACGTCCACGACTCGACACAGGATCGCCCAGACCCTCGACAGTTGATCTCCGAGGAACACACTGGAAGGT
>NW_027210934.1:45000-72500 GCF_029030835.1 Brachyistius frenatus
TTGTCTCCCACAGTGAAATCCCAGTGACAGAGGAACAACATAATGAAAGACTGGCATCCAATCCATAGGAACACTGCAAAAATCAAAGGGAGAATAAAAGGAACAAATGAACAAACACCCCCCATTACTCACACTTTTATTTGTCAAATGTGTCACATACGAATCCAAAACTCTGCTGATTGGATTTTTATGAAACTTGGGATAATGATGCATTTCAACGCAGTATTCCTGCACTTTTCTGATGATCATTATATCACAGACAACTCACTGGAATTCCACAAAACCGGAAGAAATGATGTATCTCACCACTTTACTCTCAGTATGATATACAAGGTTGTACAAACACCACTACAAACACAGAAAAAAATAAATAATTATATTTCAAAGACATACAGGCTGTCAGATTTAAGCAAAAAACAACAACAAACAAGACATTTAATGTCCAAATGTCAGCTGCCCTGCTCATAACATGACATTTCAGAGAGCACCCTGAAATAAGTCGTCTAATTCTGGTATTTGTGGGAGTAAACAAACACAAGCTTGTAATTACAGACCTAATTAACTCAAGTGCTTGACTGGAAGACGGGGACAGAGAGACCAGAAGCATAGAGGTCCTCCTCTCCACTGATTCGCAGTGTGTGACTGTGTGTGTGTGTGTGTGTGTGTGTGTGTGTGTGTGTGTGTGTGTGTGTGTGTGTGTGTGTGTGTGTGTGTGTGTGTGTCTGATAGAGAGAGAGAGAGAGAGAGAGAGAGAGAGAGAGAGAGAGAGAGAGAGAGAGAGAGAGAGAGAGAGACTCTTAGAAGCGTTTCTGTCCTTGGTTAAAAGATATCAATTGCCTGGATGAAAGTATTTGGGATATTGAATCATACTGGTCTTACCTTTGGGTTTTTTTTTTTTTTTTTTTTTTTAACCATATAGAATATATTTTTAAGAGTGTAGCTGCAAAAGGTTCACACTGAACATTACTGTAAAAAGCTCTTGGTGACTAAAGGATGAATGTTTTTATGGTCATTATCAGGACTATCTTTAAAGGATTGTGGACTTTGAGGTTACAACTGATGATAATTTTGATTATTGATGAACCTGTTTCTTGATTAATCAATGTATTGTTTGGTCTGTAAATCAGCTAACTTTTAATATATAACAACATTTTGATTAAGTGGCTCATTGTTGCAGCTCTCGTGATACAATCAGTTCAGTCAACAGTAACTTGGGTGGAAAATGAACACCTTAGATCTTCGAATCAATGTATTGATTCGGTGATGCTCATGTGATTTGTTTTGATTATGTGTGAGGTAGTTAGATGAAAGTCATATTATGATGAGGATGGCTGAAGACACTTCAAAGCTCTAAACAATTAGGACACGTGTCTAACACTTGAATGTATGGCTGATTGACTCAATCTTGTAGCCAGCAACTGATTTTCATGTGTTGGAAGCACTTCAGAGAACATCGATTGTGCGTCAATATTAAAATGGATCTGATTGATCACAAGCTGCACATTCTTCAGAGAATTACTGTCGAGGTAAAACTGCCATGGTATTCATGGAACTCGTTTACATCTGCCACCAAAGTTTCTTCAGTCATGTTGTTTCCATCACTTTGGAAGATGTTGATTTACTTTCATTTCCTGCAGACCCAACCTTAAAATCACCACAACTAATTTGACCTGTACCTGAATCTAAAACCAAATCTTAAACCTTTTGGGTTTTGTTTTTTTTCCCGAAAGGGAGGCGGCTTTCCACAATGTGACTGTGGAAACAAATATAAGTACACACAGTTTGAGTAATATAAGTACACAAACACACACACACACACACACACACACACACACACACACACACACACACACACACACACACACACACACACACACACACACACACACACACACACACACACACACACACACACACACACACAAGCATGCAGGTGCAGGAATGCACAGAAGCACCTAAGTCAACAGAGTGGGTGACAGAGAGACGGGCTATTGGCCACTAAGAGAGTCATTCAGTCTAGACTCCAGATGTTGTCAGAACATAACCTAGCACCCCCCCCCCCTACCGACACACCTACCGACACACGTGAACATGCACACACAGTGAGGTGAGTCCATGGAGTGGGCTCAGTGCAGCCTGTCTTCTCTCTCCAGATGTCGCTGAGTGTTGATAGACTCTCACCACTGTTGGAGACCAGTGTGTGTGGGAGTGTTTGTATTTTTCTGTGTGTGTACATGCACCCTTTTTTGTGCTACAACGTTCACGTGTGCTTATTAAAATATGTCCTCCTGCATGTTTGTGTGTGTACAGTATATATAAAGCGGAGCCTGGGAGCAGCTTGAGAACAGTAGCACCACACAGCAGGAGTCGCTGCAGACGGAGCTGCTCTGTTTGACGAGGTGCTAAATGTTTGTTGTTCTTTTGAATGTCTAATTTGTTGCCATAACATATGCATGTCTTCAGCTGCTGAGTGATGATTATGCACGGCAAACTCTAGAAGACTGTGTTCTGTCATTACAAAGGCTTCAAACACCAAATATTCACAACTTTCAGCAGTGGCACAGCAGGAATATGAACTTCCTGACAGTGACTGATTGATACATGGCTGCTATATCAAACAGTCAATGTCTCCATTTATCATGTACAATGGCTGTCGTCTGTCTTTAATTGTAAAACGTATGCTAGTTTTTCATAGTGAGCTGTCTTATTGTGGAGCACCGCACTGCCAACTGTGTCACATACATAAATGCTTGTGTCACTCAGGGATTATTCTCTCCTGAAGAACCACATCGAGCCTTAAATTTACTTTAGGATTGAAAACTCAAGCTTTTCCAGTATGCATTTTTCTTAGGAGTCTATGATAGTAAACAGCATATCTGTATTTTCAAGATTGAGATTAAAGAATTAGTATAAATCTGGTCATATTATAGTGGATACTGTTGCCCTATTATTTTTTTTTGGACACACAACACTCATTAGGATGCAAAGACATGAAATAATCCCCAGTGGAACAGGACCAGACCCACATATTCATGCAGTGAATTTGCGTCTGGTAATACTTGGATAAGGCTCATCGGCATCCACAACCTTTTTCCTAAAGGCCTTAGAGAGCTCATCAGATCTTGGAAAGATGACACGAGCCTTTTCAATAGCAAAGTGACCCTGGATGTCATCTTATATAGGACAGGTTCCACCTATCACTCCCTAAGGAGGTTCTAACCATTGGCATCATATCTGGAATCCATAATTAAAATGTTCTGGACGTGAAGGTGATAAATTTAGGCGGCGTACTTTTACTGATACGTTTTTTATTCATTTAGATTATGAACATTATTACAAAATGTCTATTTTTTATCATTTCATTTGTTTCAGTATATCACCTTTATTAATAGGCACTGTTTCAAAGAGGATGTGTTTAAATGCCCTGACAGGTTGTAATGGTTAACAATTTCCATGGCATGTACTTATTTTATCACATGACTGTATGATGTTATGATGAGCCTTGTTTAGCATAAAGACTAGAAGCAAGGAGAAAAAGCTAGTTTGGCTCTGCCCACTCTTAAATAACACACCCCCTGCTCTAAAACTCTCCAGTTAACACTTATCCTGTTGGAGTTGGTACGATGCTGCACAGGTTACCACAGTTGCCTCAAATCAAGGTTCTGGGTTCAAACCTTCTTATCGGCGGCGGCCTTGCTGTGTGGAGATTTCTGTTCTCCCTGTGCCTTCGTGGATTTTCTCTGAGTGCTCCAGCTTCCATCCATATTCCATAGACATCGGTACTAGGTTAATAGGTCATTCTGAGTTTGACTGTAGGCGTGAATATGAGCGTGTCTTTCTCTGTTGGCCTTTTGATGTACTGGTAATGTGTCCACGGTCTTCCCTGCTGGGATTGGCTCCAGGAACCTGTAAGGGTCCTGCTGAACTAGTTTATATCAGATTGAACAGCAGTCGTAGCTGTCATGTATCCCTCGTTGGCTGTGTCTCGGTATATTTGCTTGTATTTTCAACATTTGCATGTTTACACCTTATATTATTATTATATAACATGATTCAAGCTCAACTAATATTCAGACCTAATATAATTAACATAAATAAAAGTGTGTGTGGTTTTTTCAAACAGTGAAGTTATGGCTTTGGTTTCTGATCATTTTTTCAAGCACACATTTCATCATTACTTGATCATGCCTGAACCTTTAGAGAAACAATTGACAGCTAGGGGACATTTTGCATTTTGAAGTGTTAACAACAGGAAAACATTGTAATCTACATCCACACAGACTGATCAATTCAATAACTTTTTGATTCAAGCAAATAAGGGAAATATATCTTTAGCAAAAGTGCTAAACTATGTGTCTGAACAGCTAATAATAAAATAAGCAAAGTGTCTCTGATAAAAAACAAGTCAGGTTTGGTGTTCAACCTGATCGACTCACAGCTACACTGACCCTGAACAAGACGCACACGAGCAAAGGCAAACTGGACCGTCCATGTTTAGAGCATGAGTGATAACGGTGTCAACAAGAGACATGAAGGATCACACCTGCATCTGCAGCCATGTTGACCTGACAACACAGCCAGCCAGCCAGCCAGCCAGGCGCACACACACACACACACACACACACACACACACACACACACACACACACACACACACACACACACACACACACACACACACACACACACACACACACACACACACACACACAAGTAGGAGGTGTTGTTGTCTGAGCGACACTACAGTCCATCTGTTGTCCAGTCAGGAGGTTAACCTGAGGGGGGGGTGAACCTGAGAGAAAACTCTCCCCGTATCGCTCATGTCCAACAGCAGGGGGTGGAGTGTGTGATGGCTGAGAGGAAAGCCTTGTACTAAGACCTGAAATATAACCTGGGCCTCACTAACTTTGTCTGGTTGTGACTTTGTCTAGCTGTGACCTACTTCCTGGACTTTCCTGAGCAGGTGGTGTGATGCCCAACTGAAAAAACATCACAAACCTGGTGATGTGTAGTCATTTTGTCGTGTTTACTTTTTACAAATCAGAATTATAATGAGAAAAATACACACACACACACACACACACACACACACACACACACACACACACACACACACACACACACACACACACACACACACACACACACACACACACACACACACACACACACACACACACACACACATTTACTCCAGGGCGTTAAGAGTTGACCATGTCTGACCATCATCGTCCCCACTTGCTGTGACCTTAAATCTTCCTCCCCAACATGTGCCCCATGTGAATGTTTATCAGTTAGATAAACTACATCTTTCATAAACTATACTGAGCAGATGCTTAAGGCGCCTGTCTGATATAGTTATCCTGAACCTGCTGTGTGTCGCCATCTATCCCATTGTGAATAGAAGGGCTTAATTGAACTGTCAAAGGTCTTTGACCTCAGTGGGGTGTCACTACATGGTCTATTAAGAAGCTTTCAGAGGATCACAAAAGCAATTGATTAGGCATTAAGCTCACATTCACAACAAGCTGCTGAAAAACCAAAAGTATGTGAGGAATGCGGGGCAAGCATGAACTCCTCACGTTACACCAACCATCAGCATTTATTAGTGGCCCCTTTCTCTGCTTTATTTAATACTGAAAACAATACATTTGTGTCATTGTCTGTTTCTCTTTGTCACCGTCACTCCAGTTTTGAGTTGTGAGTGAGTTCACTACAAATCCCTGGTATGTGTGAAGAACTCAGAAGAAAGTATTTTCACAGATTTTATTTTCAATAATAAATACAGTGTGTTTTATCGGAAACTGGAATCTTTTACTAAATGCAAACTGCTCAAGTGTCAATGCAAAATGGTTTATTGAATGTATCTGTAAAGTTGTTAACCTACAAAATCTTCTCCTGGCATCTAAAGCATGATTAAACATTTTCTTCCTGGCAGTCCTGGTCTGACGAATGTGCATGGTTATAATTCATGTACTTTCTACTAAATATGTACCCAAACATCAATAGGTACTGGTTGGTGGATTTTGTTACCTTTGAAGAAATCCAGGCTAATTGTTTCCCTGTCTCCATCTTTACGGTGAAGCTTTTGTTTGTGTTTATTGAGTAAGACAGCCTAAATCTGCCAGCAGCCATCTTGTGCTGTTTGATGACATGAACACTTGTGAGTTGTAAACATGAGAATCTTTTCCATCATTTCTGTGTCTTTTACTTGACTCATCAACTAGGCTAACAGTCCCCTGGCTTCAACTTTATGTTGAACAGATTGGTACAAAAAAGGTATGAAGCTTCTAACTTGGTAAGAACGTGAATGAATGTTGATCTACTCCTTGAGCCAAGACCAAAATCTGAGTCATGTGAGTCAGTTCTCTTTTGTCAAACATGAGCATGAGCAAAGTAGAAAATTGCCTCCTAAACTTCACACAACTTTTTGATTTACTTTGCCGTAGCCTCTGACCAACCATCTGTACACTCAACAACCCACCTTCCCCTTCTTCATGATCTCTCTGCTCTGTGAAGATGCCACAAATCCTGGTTTGAAAAATATTTTAGATGAAAATATCCAGGCTACAAGATTCTTCCAAAACACATTTGATAAAGCAGATTATCACTGTGAATGTATTTTCTAGGAGATGAAATTTGAATGCTTTAAATTGTGATGTGTAAAAACACATCAAGAGTCATGAATTGGAATGAGATACTATCAAAATTGTCTTCGCTCCTTTGGTTTCCACCTTCATTTAATCGTAGAAACGGTATTCTTCATGCCTCCATCATCTTCCCCGTCCTTGGTCTCCATCCTGTTTTACTCCATCCACCTCCGCCTTCCTCCTCCTCTCTTTCCCGCTCAGACCTCCATCCTCTCACCGTCCCCTCTCCCTCCAGCCCCTCTGGTCTGTGTCGACACATCTCACCTCGCCACCTTGTCTCCTTCCCATTAACTTTGGAGCAGATGGCAGGGCCCTGCTCTCTCTGTGTGAGCTTGACTGACAGGGGCCGGTCATCAACCTCCATAGACGACCAGTCATTTACCGCTCCGCTCCGTCTCCGCTCCACCGTCCTGTCCTTTAACTCTCCTCTTTCCTATTGTCCCTCAAACCTCCTGTGCTCTTAAGTATTCATCCGGGCTTTATTTTCTCTTCAAGTATTCTACACATCAACCTACTGTGGCTTTCTATTACCTCTATTTTCTGCATTGCCTCTTAGTGAGCAAAAACCAACATCAACAAGTTTTGGCCATAAGATCTATCACCCCATATGTAAATATAACTACCTGAGTAAACACAAAATACAACTTTTAAATGATAATTCCATTTATTACAGGGGAATAGTTTATCCACTACCTACATCACCAATGTGAAAAACGATTCGCCCCACTGAGCTTAATTACAGCAAAGCCACTGCTGATGATCAGTCTCTGGCATCGCTGGTCCGCTGCTCTCTGCAGAACTACTTTACAGCAGCTACAATGGAAAATTTGTGAGCCGAACTTTGACGAGGCCACTCCAAAATGTCAAATGTATTCTCTTTAAACCATTCAGACTTACTCTTGTGCTTGGTATCCTTTTCTTGCTGCATAACTCAGCATCACTTGATCCTCATGTCCTTCAGGATTTTCTGTTCGAGAGCAGAATCCATGTTTCCCTCAATTATGACACGTTGCCCTGAAGCAACAAAGCATCCCTACAACATTCCATTGCTACCTCCATGCTTGACAGGAGGTTTAATGCTATTTTTGTGAATTTCTGTGTTTGGTTTCCTCCATGATGAAATGGGACTCCTGTCTTCCTCAGTTCAGCTTTTGACTAATTGGTCCATTGAACAGTTTTTAGGTTCATTAAGGTGTTTTATGACAAATTTACTTTGGCCTTCTTGGTTTGCAGTGTGGTCTTTGCCTTGCCTTTCTTCCATGGATGCCTTTTTTGCCCACCGTCTTTCAGATACTGGAGTCCTGAACACTGAACTTGACTGCGATGAAAGAGGCATAGTCTGCTTCTGGTGAGACATTTTAGCCAATTTCATGCTTCTGAAAATGGTCTGTTAAGGTGATGATTGATTGAACAGTGCTGGTAATATTCAGTCCGTGTGTCCAGTCCAGCTGCCAACAGTTACCAAGGCAGATTGGTTTGTTTTTTGGGGGGATTTATTAACTATGGGGTGAATGTTTTTTTACACAATCCCAGGTGGAATTAGTTTTGGCTCTATTACATACTCATGAGCATTGTAATCTTTATTTTGTCAGCTCATCACATCATTTTTGAAGTAGATTTCTTAAGTAGTAGTAGTAGTAGTACATTAAGTATAAAGTTGACCAAATTGGAAATACTCAAGTAAGTCACAGTCATAATACTTTAAGTCACTGTACGGCAAACTAAAAGTAGAATATTTGAGTATGTTTACGTACTTAATTACATTCCACGTAATTTTACTTTCAAATTCAAAATTAAACTCAAAGGTTTAGGTTGAAGTCAGATTATACCCAGCTACCAAGACACCAGTACACCACTGGCAGCTATTGGTCCACACAAGTTTTGTTAAAATCAAGTCTGGAAAAGTTCTTACTGTCCTTATTTTCACTCTCATTATTCTCTTTTGGCCAATTTCCAACCCAGCCCCAACACAAGCACAAGGGGTGTTGTGTGTCTGCGCTCATAGAGAATATTTACTTGCATGTTGAGCCTCTGCTCTTAGAAACTGAGCCAGTGCAGGTCATGTGTGTGTGTGTGTGTGTGTGTGTGTGTGTGTGTGTGTGTGTGTGTGTGTGTGTGTGTGTGTGTGTGTGTGTGTGTGTGTGTGTGTGTGTGTGTGTGTGTGTGTGTGCAAGTGTGAGAACAAAGAATTGTGATTCAGTTGCTTCCAGCACAGTTCCTCCTGACCTCTATGAGCGAGAAGGAGATGAAGCCTTCTCATTTTTTCTCTTCCTCTTTTCCTGGTGTGCTTCCTGGGTGACAGCTGTGGTGAGCAGGAGGGAGTCTTCAGCTGCTGATGACAGGCCAGAACTTCCACATCACCACTAAAACCAGGCTCAGGAAAGACTTTCAGCTCAATGTCAAATCTGCAGCATCAGATCAGCATCCTGGCTGTCACAGCTTCACCTCGAAGAAGCTACATCTCAAGAGTAAGAGTTTGTGGTCTTTCAAAATAAAAGCACAAGGGCAGACTTAACATATTTGTATTCTTTGACAAAACAGTAAACCTCAATGCAGTGATTGATCACTTGGTTGAATTGATTTTCTTTCTCTCCGGGGAAGAAGTAGGTCTTTGTACCTCCAAAGACAGTAAACTGGCAACATAAATGGAGCGGCAGGATGGAGAGGAAATGAGCGAGGATCCATCTTCAACGCACCGCAGAGAAACAGCTGTTTCAGGTCACAGCCAAAGATAAGCCTCTTCATTCCTCACTCTCTCTCTCCTCCTTCTTTTTCAGCCCCTCTCTCTTTCACACATTTTGACACTCCACCCGACTGCCTTTAATCAGTCTCTCGTCGCCTGTTTCACTCCCACTCTGTCCCCTTCTTTCTGATCTGTGGCTCTAATGGGAAAGTGCTCATTGTGCTCATCCTCTCTTAACCTTCACTGTCCCAGGATGCTTCGTTTAAACACAGCACAGATGGGACACGTTGATGACTAAGCTTAAAATTTCCAGCAAAAATAAAAGATGTTCTCAACATCTGGGCACGAGTCCAAAGTAATCCACGGCAACGACCTTTAAATCATGTGTTGGTCTTGAACCCCCTGAGGTTATTGTGTGTGGGTGAAAGTGATACAGAACATACCTGTAAAGCAGTAATGTGACTGACCATATTTGCTTTATCATTCACTGTAAAAAACATGAAGTACTTTCAACTTAAAATTCTGTGACTGCCAGCTGTTCCCTGTGACCACAGCCTTGTTCACTGAACACAGTCTCTTTATCAACCCCATTAATGTTCAAAATGTTAACTGAATGTTATTTCACACTTTTAAAGATTTGATGTTTTTTTTCATGCAGTAGAACTGTTTGTGTCTCGACTAGTTAGGTACAGTTTAGGTTTGTGTTTTTGTGCGGGGCTTCGTGGTATCTAACACTGAGGTTACAGATTAAAACCAATGCTGTGTTTCTGATGACACACTTCCACAAGTACAACATCTGGAACATAAGAACAACATCTGGAACACAAGAACAACATCTGGAACACAAGAACAACATCTGGAACACAAGCACAACATCTGGAACACAAGAACAACATCTGGAACACAAGAACAACATCTGGAACATAAGAACAACATCTGGAACACAAGAACAACATCTGGAACACAAGTGAATAACCCTCGCATCACTATTGCGTCGCCATCTTGGTTTTTGGGAGCCAGAAGTGACCATATTTGGACAAACTGGGGAGAAGCGAGGGGTGTCTCTGACCTGAGGACAGACCTGACTGCACCCCAGGAATGTCACTCAAACCAGGCACAACCCCAAAACATAGCTATTTTTGACACCTACTATTTAACGAATAATAGAATTATTTCCAATCCACCATCTTCTATCTAAAATTAGAAAAATGGATAAAAAGCAGCTTCCCGGAAACTTTCAAACCAAATACTGCTGGGAAGCATGTCAACAAACTAACCGTCAAACTTAACTTGAGTTCACTGAGAGATCAGCTCATCATTATAAGTTACTGCACCTGAACCTGAGTAGTAAGTTCTGAAAAGATGTTAGAACTAAATCATTTAAGATGACCTGAATTTAACCTGAATGTTATCTAATTGCACCACGTTAACTGTAAAAGATGAGTTGTTAATGAAATAGTAAAGATATTTGGGAGTGTATTTTAGTTTTGCACTGGCTGGGTGGTGCCTTGTTTCTCTCTGTTCGCTGTCATACTGGAACACAACTTTCCTTTCACCCAAAGTTTAACTATTAGCGTAACATAATGTCGGAGTTGAGATACACTAGATGTAGTAATATCTTCCTTGCTGCATTGAATCCCTCCTCTCTTACTGATAACGCTGTGTGTCTGTGCATGTGCTGGATTACACTGCGGAGGCTCTAGACAGCTTCTTCAGTGTGGTTGTGCAGGCACACTTTATGTGTGTTAGTGTGTGTGTGTTGACCTGGACTGTGGAGACCTCTAGACAGCTTATTCACAGCAGACAGATAGCAGCAGAATTCTTATCTAGCCTACCTTCTCTGATAGTGTATTGATGGGCCAATCTGCCTCAGACTGCTGAATTCAGGAACAAAGGCACTGATAAGTACGGTGGGAGAGTGCTGAGGACTACGGAGGATTTAAAATAGTAAAAAAAAATAATTAATAATTAAATAGCTGAATTTACTCCCTGCATTTTTGATGTAAATGGTTGGAGATGTGAACTCATAAAGCTCAGCCCCAGGCTGAGTTATAAGACACGCCACAGCAGAATAAAGAAACGTGTGTGCTGTGTGTGGGTCAGAATGGGTCACATGCAGTGTGTCACCACATAAAGCAGGTGTTAGAGGTGAAATGAGAGCTCAGAGCATCGTGCTTCATCCTCAGACACTGTTCAACAGCAGAATGCTTAGTGTGCACACAAGGATTTCAGGATGAGGTGGATGAGTGAAGAAATGTAAAGTTGTGTTTTAAGCTGACATAGTTGCACACTGAGATTTTAAATATTGTAATCACCATCAACAAGTGAAACTTTGAGATGATAGATTCCTCAGCGTCAAAAATATTGTTTGTGGCATAGTTTCTTAAAATTAAACAAATGAGATGTCTTGAAACCCACTTTGTTTTATGGCCCCATCACTCCTGTTTGTTCTCAGTTTGTGAAAATGAAATAGTTCATTAGTTTTCATTTACGAGTCGTGCCAAACTTTTGGCTCACCCCACACGACACTACAAGACAATGCATCAATTTGAACTATGTTTATACATCTGCAATATTTCAAATGACATTTGTCTTTGGAAAACTTCCAAAATATGTAAACTGGTGAGCAGAAAAACAAGCGGATCTGCTACAAGGCTAATCTTCACCTGATGGACGGATTTCCCGCGGCACGGTGGTGCAGTGGTTAGCACTGTCGCCTCACAGCAAAAAGGTTCTGGGTTCGAATCCGGTCCTGGGCCTTTCTGTGCGGAGTTTGCATGTTCTCCCTGTGCTTGCGTGGGTTCTCTCCGGGTTCTCCGGCTTCCTCCCATCATCCAAAAACATGCACTTCAGGTCAGGTTACCTGGCGCCGCGCTAGTGGCAGCCTGCTGCAGCATCTCCCCCCTGAGAGCCCCCCTGCTGTAGTGAAGACATTTCCCCTCGGGGATTAATAAAGTGTATAAAATCAAAATAAAATCAAAAAAAAATTTCTGTGACGATTTTGCACTCGATCATAAATGAACCCGAGCAAACTGACACAAACCTGATATGCACACATGAATTTGACCTGACAGCAACCTGAGCCACATAAACCCCAGAATGATTAGACCAGATCCAACATGTGTCAGAGCCAAGAACACCATCACAGAGAGAGAGAACGCCGGCAGCAGCAGCAAACACCTCATGAGGCAGCAGGTTTTACTTCCTTGTGCTCTTTTTCATTTAAGTTATTCCTCATGTCAACAAAGAACACCTCTATTTTACCTTCCACTTCAAACTTGACGTTCTTTTGCTTCAAAAGCAAACGGTGTTTTCTGCCACAGTGATCATGATGTGCGTCGAGATCAGAGATGATTCAGCAGGTTGATTTGATCCACTCTGGTATTAAAATACTGACATACGGACCAGATGAAGCAGTTGATCCTTGATGTTTTGAATTAAGTATTTAAAAAACTAAATATGTTTGTTACACTTTTGAAAAGATTATTATTTGGGCATTTTTGCTTTTCTTCTGATAGTTCAGTACAGACAGACAAAAAAATATGGAGGAAATAATAATATATATTACATATAGTAGAGGGGCGACCGGCCAGGAATCAAAAAGGGGAGAATGAGCGCTATCCACCATAACCACTCATTGGGCCGGGATTCAAGGTCCTCAGAGGATGGATTCAAATTACTTTGATGGTACCCAAATGTTCTTCCAGCAGAACCGGCAGGTTTGCGCTTATTCAGGGAAATACTTGAAATTTTATGGACAAAAACTTTTGTACATATATTCAGTTCTCCAACAATAAATTCGACTGACTTTGGTGATCCTCTGGAACCCTTCAAGGTTTATAGTTTTGGTTTTGACAACTGTTGGGAGAATTTTGATCCATGAACTGTTCTCAAAGAACCATCTTTAGGTCCATTCTTTAATGTGTCCAATACTTAAAACATTTCCATCATCTTCAGATGAACATTGTGGTTAACGCTTAAATGCAAATTTTTGTACGCAAAAAATCCCAACAACCACACACTTAAACTATGTTGATTGTGTTTGACCATGGTATCGCTGCATGTTAGCATGCTAAGGTTAGCATTGATAAGCAATTTGTAATCTGTAATCTCAGATTTCAGTCATTTTCATTGGCCGCTCTAAATTCAAAGTACTCCTCGGAGAAGGAGATAACCTGCTGCCCAGTATGTATCAACATGGCACAAACTGAGGGGCAGTGACTGACCGACACAGCATCCACACACACACACACACACACACACACACACACACACACACACACACACACACACACACACACACACACACACACACACACACACACACACACACACACACACACACACACACACACACAATGCAGTATGTTTAAAAGTCATTCAGTGTGCTCTCCGATCAGTTACAAAACCACAAAGAGGTGGTGACGCTTAATGGGAATTGTCCTTGACTTGCTTTTTGTAACAGCTGACTGTTGTCCTGTTTGTATTTGTTAGTTTTTCATGTTTAAGGTTTTCAGTTGTATGATGAAACAGAGGAGTTGTAAATGCATTGTCTGTGAAAATATCCTGCAGTCTATGCATTTTGTGCGAGTATAGTTAATTGATGAGTTCATGTGGAACTCCTGGTGCTCCTCCTTCCTCTCGTCCTGATTGGTCTTTGATGATAGTCTGATAGCCTGTTTGTGCCTCGAGAATAAACCTTTTTCACAGAAGACATTTTGGCTTGTCGTTACAGGAAAAGTGCAGGTGTCACTGGTAACATTAAAAATGACTTCACTATACATGAGCTTGTTCCAAAGTCCTTCTATTGTGCAGTCTGGCTCACTGTAAGGGCTTGCTTGGACACTAAATGGAACTGAGCCTTTGTTAACAAAATGTGCTCCTGTTGTGTTTTTCCTAATATGACAAGTCAAAATGTCCGCTGTGTCTAAAGTCACCTCTTGTTCACTTATCCACAACTTCCCCTGCACAGTAACAACCAATCGTTCACTCAATGGTGAGCAGTAATTTGAGATTTCTTGCTCTTTGCACTGTCACTGTCAGGTGTTGAGTTGTGAAGTGGGATTTAAAATGTGGCACATTATATTGATTATTAGCAGAAACATGCCATGATTTCTTTATTTTAGCTCCATTGTAGAATCTTTGAGGATGTGAAATAGTCAATCAATTTACTGTCAGAAATCTGAAACTCAAATAAAATGTTGACAGTAACTGCAGTGCCCCGGAAGTGATGTCGAACACAGGATGTACTGATGATTACTTTTCTCACATGAAATATATTTATTTAACAATAATATTTTGTATGTACTTTTTTGCCACTACGCTTACAGTTTTTATTTTACAACGTATATTAATGTGGCCATTTTCCATACATTTCTCTTTGGATTTTTTGATCATTTATTTTGATAAAGGTGACACTGTTTCACTTCTCTTAAAAAGTTAAGAAATATATAAATTCGAATACATTATTTCTAAAAACTGAATTCTTAAATCCTCCCATTTGACAGAGCTTACAGCAGCAGTAATAAAGGAGTAACTCTTTTTCTTGACATGAATCCAATATACATTATTGAAAAGTGAATTATAACATTTATATGCAAGTCTTGTTTAAGTTTGAACACGTCTTTGTATTAAAACATTGGTCCATTAAAAGTTACTCCTCTCCATCCAGCGCAGTAATTCTGCTTGATGGAGTTGAAAACTTTCTCGCTCGACCTTGGTCTCCTTTCAGATTCAATCTCTGTGATATGTGTGTGGGTGTATTAAGTACGAGTTTCTGTGTGTATTTTCTCCTCCTGTTTGCATGTGCAGCTGCTTGTGTGTGTTCCTGTGTCATGCATATATATTTATATGTGTATATTTACATCCGTGCACGTGAAAGTCAGTGCAATAATTCTCAGACGTCTTATGATTAATTTATGTCTTACCTGCCTTTTTACTGAATTACTCAGCGGGCCCTTCGGGGGTTGTGCTGCATGCAATGCTGCAAATAACAGCTCAAATGAAAAAAATGCAAATGATCAGGCTAGATCCAGCACTGAATCCATAGGGACCCCATAGACGCACAACCACACATACATACAACCACAACCGCAAACAAACTCATTCACTTGCTGTTTCTCTCTCTCTCCACCCCCCCTCCCCTCTCTCTCTTTCTCTCTCCATCCATCTATTTTCTTTGCCTCTCTCTTTCTTGCTATGAGGAGAGAAAGCCAGATGAATATCAGCAGGGGTCAGAGAAATGCTTGCAGTGAATAACAGAGGCATAATAAACACAAGCCTTCACTCAAATTATGAGTGCTGCAGTTTCTCACACACACACACACACACACACACACACACACACACACACACACACACACACACACACACACACACACACACACACACACACACACACACACACACACACATGCACAAAGGAATCCAATCAATCAGCAAAGTTGTCTTATCTCCTGCATATGAAAATGGAACTTCAGAAATTAGCTCATTTATTTTGGACAATTAGGGTTATTGAAGTGTGACAGTGAAAATTTAGTGTTCAGTGAGGCGTACGCTCGGCAACAATAGCAGGGAGCCAATTGAGTGCGAGAAGCATTTAAAGCTGTAGTATTTACTTATCAATGTAACTGGCGCTCTGTGTTGATCTCATTAAAACCTCTTCCTCTGTGTTCCTTTATTTAAACAGGGCCGAGATGGAGAGAGGAGGAGAGAGGAGCCGAGACAGGAGCAGTCATCCCTGTCGCATATGATATTATAGCCTGATCACAACGCCGAAATGGGGGGGGAAAGGAGCCCACACAGTTTTGAAAACTAGGTCCTACCTGTGAAATAAAGGAGCTCTGCTGCTTCTTGGAATTCAATTTATTGCAGCTGAGACGATTCACTGCTGCTGTGTTTTGTTGCTGAGTTCAACCAGGTCCTTGAAACGCAAATTTGTGATATTCCTCTAACCACCCTGCGGAAACTCGAATGCTGCTTCACACCAGCGCTGAACAGTCATCTAAATACAGTGGCCAAATTTCAGATTTGTCTTCCAGAGCTGCTATCTTCAATATAGGGAATAAATGGATTCACTTTTTTGTTGCAATACATTTCCTAAGCCCCCGTGCTCTGTTTGTTAGAGCGGTTTCAGTCCTTTTCATAACTGGTTTGATTGTCCTGTGAGGGAATATATTTGCAGTGAATAACAAATGGTTTATACTTTAGTTCAAATGGATTATCACAGAAAAATCACAGAATCAAACTGTCGGTGCAGACGGCATCAAGCTAATTTTGGATCAAAATCTATTTCCTCAGGCGTCAGGATACAAAGGAACTTTCCCATTCCCCTCTCCTACAGTTCCAATTTGTTTCTATTATGGTTATCCTATAACTTGTGAATTAAATGAAAAGGAAACCATAAGTGAATATAATCAATCTAAGAAAAAAAATGCTGCCTCCTTGTTTCTAATTTAACATTTAATGTAATACGTCAAACTGGTCTCCTAGAAACTTCTTATACAACTAAACAGCAAAAATTCTTCATGATGGACATTAATCACCTAAATGATAAATAATAATCTTCCAATTCACAAAATATTAATACAGAATCTATCAGCACTGAAAACACATATTTCCTCTATTCATTTTTACAAAATAAAATATTCTGACTGACTTTTTTGGTTGTATTTTGTCTCCATAATTTGGCTAAAGGTGATTTTGATTTCCAAAACAGAAGGACTTTATTGAATTTTAAATAAAACCACTTTCTGAATCAAAGTGCTTTGTGGCTGAAACCTTCTGTTACTATCCGTTCAAAGCTGCTTCTAAAGCTATTTTAATATGTATTTAACATATCTTTAAAACGGCTTCTCTCCTGAATTCTTGCGGTCTGCAAAAACTGTCAGCTCATTTAAGACATCATTGTTTGTTCCATAAATTAAATATGTAACTGCAATTTCAATGCGTTGCACTTATAAGCCACTTTCAGCTGCCTTGTTTTTAGTCTTTTGAATGCAATTTTAATTTCTTCTTAATAACTTATTTTCATGTATTTCTCTGCCTCTGTAAAGCACTTTGATGGCCTTGCCTCTGAATGGTGCTTTTTAAACTTCCCTCGCCTCAGGCTTGTCACAGTCTATCAAATGCATGTCTGCAAACACCGAACATGCTCCATGAAGCATCTCTTACAACCTTCAGTGCAGGCCTCGGACATCTCTGCTCATTTTCTTGGGACAAATTCTATTGTTATTACCTGATACCAAATAGTTCTGTTTTCACAGTAAGAGTATTTTTTTCTAGTTGGTACAGACTATAATTACTTGATCTGACTTGTTATGCCACACAATTTATAATGTATTAAGAAGAAAACACACTTGTTTTGTGAATTAGTAGGAAAGTTTTGTGATATGAAAATGGTTATAAATGTTACAATGTGAAAAGAATTTGTAAAAATCATGCCGTACTGATCGGTAGACAAGATTAATTCAAAGGTAGTAGTTACATTTCTTTCACTTTCTTGAAGTTTTCTCGAATACTTTATCTCATTTACAGCAAGAAGCAGTGATTTATCGTTGTGCTTCCGTTTTGAATACCAAACCTGTTTACAGTGTTGATTCATCTCCTTTGTAACACGAGCTGAAAGCAGGTATTCATTCTGTTTACGACTTGATGAAAAATAGCACGGAGATAAATGATAATATGTTGCAGCAACTTTCTCTTCTGTGAATTCCAACAACTTTGCACCAAACAGATGACAGAGACAAACCACAGAGGTAACAGTCACAGCGGTACATCTGCACCTGCAAACATCTCACCTGTAAAACAATGCCTCACGCTGCCAGTAACAATACCTTATCAATATGCAGCGTTCTCCAGCATTTGGACTAAGAGGTCCAGGATACACATTTTAAATGAACTACCGCTTTTTGCTTCATTTCCTTGCTTAAGTCTGCATAATTCATCACAATCTACTGTGGCAGTTGATTTTAATCAGGCCATTTCTGAAGTGGTGGGGGAGGTGTGTAATAATCTGAATGAGTTCTTACGTTCCGGTCGCATCAGACAGTAACCTTCAGGGAGACAGAAATAAGGAAACAGTGACAGGGGCCATCTATAAAGTGATAAATATTTAAGATGCAGTTTTAATAAGTAATACTCTCTACATAAAAGCATGGTTTGTTATGGCCTCCCGGTTGTCATTACATATTCAGATGCTCGTGTTTTTCTTTCTTTCTTTTTTGTGCCATCAGCATCTTCCATATTAACACCTCTACAGATGGATTTCTGATTGCTTGGCAAAATGTGTGTATCCGCTGCTTCTAAATTATTATTGTGATTATCATTATTAATGGATTTTCTGTTTGCAGTCAATTTACATCCCACTCTTTGAGCAGAGGAGACGTGTCCGTATCTCTCCGCCATCACTTCCCCCCTTGCCTTCTTGTTTTTATTCTCGCTGTTATTTCTCGCTCCGGCTGAGAGGCCTCCACTCTGTGGACGGAGAATTTATTGAGTCTCACTGCGAACTAGTATAAACCTTCAGTAATGTATTCTGTATGTAAATGGAGGAGGGTGACTGCAGCACCAACACTTCATTACTCAGAGTATGGGATGTTTGTCCCTGTGTGTGTGTGTGTGTGTGTGTGTGTGTGTGTGTGTGTGTGTGTGTGTGTGTGTGTGTGTGTGTGTGTGTGTGTGTGTGTGTGTGTGTGTGTGTGTGTGTGTGTGTGTGTGTGTGTGTGTGTGTGCGTGCATGTACTCAAATGCAGAGATTGGCTTGCCACAGAACATGCAGGTGTGGTGGGGAGAGGGGGGGGGGTCTAACTATTGATCAGCTGATCAAATCAGTTCTTTCACTTCACTGTGGCCTATTTGGGATCAAAATGTGATTGTAAATGAACAGAAATATGAGAATGTGCCTCAAAGCAAAAGTGTTTTTAGTCTGCCTTGAAATAAAGAAAGACAAACATTCAGCTTTGCTCCTGATATTGACTTGGAGAACAAAGGAGTTCAGTCGTGTTCAGTGATTTCTGCTGAGTGCTGTGCAAAAACATCACAGTTCATTGGGTGCATGGTATCCAACGAACCTAAGAATTTCTATATTAATACAAAAGCCTTTTATTTTTGTTTGCAAATTGAAAAGATGTCGACAGAGTAACGTTTTACATCCTGCACTGCTTTGTCTAAAAATCAAACACTTTCTCTGCATAGTTTTCAGGTTAAATGTGACAGTTTAAACAGTTTCCTCACAGATGTTTTGTCTTTGTGGCAAATATATTTTGAAGGACACTGCTGGTGCCAAGATTACATTAAAAACCACAATCCAGGAAATGTCAACAAAAATGTAAATGGTGGGTTAAAATACGTTGTCATTGAACACAATCCAGGATTTTGCAAATTTGTCTGGCAGTACGGTTAAATGTTTTATTTCACAGGCTTCCAACATTTATTATAGTTTCCTAAAAAAGCTGGTGTTTTGAAAGGTTTATGGAACAAAATGATAAAATTATAAAAAAAATTATAAGGAAATTGGAGAAATTGTAAACACACACTCAGAGGTCAAGTTTCTACGTAGTATAAAACAAAAAGGTAATTTTGGAGCACAAAAAGACTTTCTGGACTTTGATGTGCTGATCCACAACACATCCACTTGTCTAAAAATGAAAGCAGCTGACTGAAATGCTGCACGCTGGTTGTATTGCAGTCTTAAGTTTTCAACTGCATTGGAATTATAGGAAATGATGACAGACACATAAAATGAATCAGACCAATCACTCAGGTGCGAAGGCTGCACATTTGTCTCACATCGATGAGACATATGAGGTCAAATGTAATAAATTGATTGATAATACTTAATGATAACTGATTTTTTTTTTTAAATGTGAAGAATGCTGTATTTTGTGTCACGCAAAAGGCATTTTCTAATGCACATTAATTTTCTACAAAATGAAGATGTTAAAAAAGGATGATATAACCTTTTCCCTCTCGCCCCATCTGCAGATCAACCGTCCAGACAGACACATGTTGCATGTGGAGCAGCGATGCTACGGAGCGCCCTCTCCATCACAGCGAGGAGCCCTTCTTAACCTGCCACTACAACAGAGGACACTTTCCTCCGCTGAAACACACGCACACACATAAACACACCAACACATCCTCTACCAGAATGAGCGAGTGAGGCTGGCAGCCAAAGCGAGGCTTGGCACGGGGCCTAATGATGCCCGGCATGCGTCTGCTCTCAACAACGGCGAGGTAACACCTGCCAACTTTTACTAAGGTGTAAATGTCTCTATTAGCGAGCGGCTTCTCCCGCGTGTACGCCTCTTGGATCAGAGGAGGGACTCCGGGCGCTCTGGTTTCTGTTCAGAACCTGGTAATCGCTGGGTCCAGTGGGCCTGTTCAGCACACCGCTCTCTTTTTCTACTCTTGTATGCAATCTTTCCACATTATGGAGGCGGCATGAAAGAGCAGGTGTAAATGGAAAAATGAAGCTGTGTACAGGAATAGAAATTTCAGTACGCTGCCAATTTGAGGCTGGATGTTTGAGCTATTCAATAGGTATTCCTGTTTCTTATAAAACGTACACACTTTCCCTTTAATTTCTTAATAAATCAGCAAAAATTTCCACTTGTTCCCTCTGGGACTTCTTGTGTTTAAATGCAGACAAATTTTCTCAAGATGACACCGCTGGGAAATGATGCGTTTAGTGTCCTCTCCCGAACTCTGGTCCAAACTTCCTCCCTGCAAAGACAACACGCTGGATGTAATATTGATGGGATCTGGATTGGGGAATGGCTTTTCTTCTCAATACAAATAAACACCCCACTGGTTTATGGCACAGTGATATTTGTTTGATTAAGTTTTACTGTAGTGCGCTGAGACGGCCATCACTGTGAAATCCCTTCGTCGTGACTTCTATTCTCTCTCTTTCTGGCCACGTTCACACTGTAGATAGGAAATTGATTTTTCTACAAAGATCTGGGATCAGTTTGTATTTTTTACTTAATCTGTCTGAAAACCAGATGTACCATGTTATACAGCCTCTCAAGTGCTGAATGGAACATCCGAATTTAAATATTTTCTCAATCCTGACCTTAAAATCAGCTTCCCACCCAAAGTAAAGACAGTGTTTAGACAGAGCCTGTGAGGATTCTTCTCAGGACAGCGTCCAGGCGAGGTTTATTTTCTGCAGTCATAATCCCTGCTTTGTTTTTACAGCAGCCTTTGTATTTGCATTCACATTCATAACGCCTCCTCCCATATTATACCCATAGGACATATTGTAGGACAGAGTTTGGTACATTATGCATGCTGCAGATACCAGGTTACTGGATATGAATAGCATAATCCAAAACTGGAAACAGAAGGTATTTGCATATTTTGGCAAAAGCTATTGTTACATTTCATTATGCAATGCTGAAACCTATATTCCTCTGAGAGATGAATATTGATGCAACTGTGCACACATTTCAATAATACCATTTGTAACGCCATAGGATTAAGTGGAGGCTCTTATGCTCAAGTACTATTAGAATACTGCCTAATATGATTATCAGAGATCTAATGAAGGGGCGAGTTTCGCCTTATTGGTTCATGATCGTTAAATAAGTCTCTCTTTGACAGCCAGACCACGAGACAGAGAGACGTGTTGTAGCATAATACTGAGGGAGAGGTTGTTGGTTCAAATCCCGAGACCAGCTTGGAGCTAATGGGAAGCATCGATGACGATGACTTTTCCAGAAAGTAGCACCTCCCTGATGTGAATTTAAGATGTCAGTATATGTACTATTATTATTGGGCTCTAATAAAATCGGCTTCTATCAAAGCATGTGGAGGAAAAATCGGGTATTCAGGTGAGACATTTTTCTGATATGATTTTCTGTAAAAATGCAACTTTTTATTTTTTTCTAATATTAACAGTTCTTTTTGTGTGTGTGTTAAATAATTAAGTTCAGTGCAGTTTTAAGTGAATTTGATTCAGTTTTATTTATCAGTCAGGTTAAGTTGTGTAGTTTTAGTTTCACAACATTCTGTTAAAGGGTTTGTGATATTGTGTGTTATCATGTAATCAGTCATAGTGAAAACTGTTGCATATCATTAGATCTTTATTAGATCTTTTAAGCCATGACGGGCTGGTTGTGGGATAACGGGGGAATTCTGTACATTCTGTAATGTCTGTAACTACTGAAGGATGTGTGTCTTTCACTGTAACAGAGTAATTAGAAATTGATGTTTGATCTTGGAATTAGTCTTAACGCACCGTAACCTGAGCAGGCGGCATGTGAGTTAGGTCAGTTGGGTTAGTTAGTTAGGAGAAGGTCAGTCAGTACTAGTAGGTAGGTAGGTAGGTAGGTAGGTAGGTAGGTAGGTAGGTAGGTAGGTAGGTAGGTAGGTAGGTAGGTAGGTAGGTAGGTAGGTAGGTAGGTAGATAGATAGATAGATAGATAGATAGATAGATAGATAGATAGATAGATAGATAGATAGATAGATAGATAGATAGATAGATAGATAGATAGATAGATAGATAGATAGATAGATAGATAGATAGATAGATAGATAGATAGATAGATAGATAGATAGATAGATAGATAGATAGATAGATAGATAGATAGATAGATAGATAGATATTTTTTTGGATGAATATCATCTTTTTGCAGTATCGATATTTGTAGTATCGATGTGAAGCATAAGATGATATTCGCTGTACACATGTATTCCGGCTTAACCAATACCTGACAGGAGTCATATGTGTATTATTCACAAATTATTTATCCATGACATCAAATACCATCACTGATGAAGGTATCTTTGCTCCACCTGAGTTGCTGTAAAAAGTTGTCCATGTACAATGTGATGACCTTTAGAGGTCACAGATGGAGTTCCTGTCAGTCTGCTCATAGACTGGTGCTGAGTTCAGGGCAGGTTGGGGTGCAGTCAGGATGAGATGAACAGGTGTGAGTGGAGGGAGGGCCCGGCATGACTCTGTAACCTTGGTCATACACGGTGTGTGAGCACATGTGTGTGTCTGCATACACTGGATGTGCATAATACCAGCGATAGTAAGCATTAAAAAAAGCAGAATAACCATTATGCACTGTTGAATTTTAACAACAGTTCTGAGTGTTGACAGCTGATGTCATTTGATAAGGACATAGTGTGTGTGTGTGTGTGTGTGTGTGTGTGTGTGTGTGTGTGTGTGTGTGTGTGTGTGTGTGTGTGTGTGTGTGTGTGTGTGTGTGTGTGTGTGTGTGTGTGTGTCTGTGTGTGTGTCTGTGTGTATGTGTGTGTATGTGTGTGAGTGTGCGGAGCTTTGGGTGTAACCCACTTTATTTATATGTGGTGCAATGTGAGAGGTGGGAATGTGGAAATGAGCGTGGTGTATCCAGTGTTGGGTTTCGTCCACTGTAACACAGCTGTGTTTCAATCAACACTGCACACAGTGAAGCTGGAGAAGAGAACGAACTCTGTTATTACAAGCTAGGAAGTTCTGGCAGAGCAGGGCGAGCAGGTTTAACACCATGACACACACACACACACACACACACACACACACACACACACACACACACACACACACACACACACACACACACACACACACACACACACACACACACACACACACACACACACACACACACACACACACCACACACACACAGTCATGCATACATTGAAAAGAAAGTCAGTCAGACTTTAGCCATTTGACTCAAACTGATATGTTTGACTTGATTCTGGCCTTTCAGCAAACTGACAATCATTTGAAGCTGCTAGTAACAGCAGTAGCAGCAGCACGTATTTTGCAGCAATGTAAGCAATAGTAGAAATAGTGGTAACACATATCGTAGCGCTGTAAGGGATCAACACAGGCTCGACATCAAACTAAGGAAATCAAATTCTTAAAGTTAGAAATGTGAGAAGCACATGAATAGGCAGCAGGCAGAGAAAAAAAGGTTTTCAATCACAAAACAAATTCATATCTCTGTAATAATGTCGAGAAGATCTTAAAGGATATGTCCAGCAGCTAAATGTACAGCAGCAAAGGCTGAAATTTCCTGACTATTAGTCTCTAGTACAGGTCAAGCACCAAAAACACGGGTTCCTACATTTCCCATAATTCAATTCAACTTTATTTATATAGTGCCAAATCACAACACAGGTTATTTCATGGCACTTAACACATTAAAGTCGTTACAGCAAGACTTTATAATATTATATAGATAAACCAACAATTCATCAATTCAATAATTCAACAATTCATCAATTCATCAATTCAACAATTCATCAATTCATCAATTCAACAATTCATCAATTCAACAATTCAACAATTCAACAATTCAACAATTCATCAATTCAACAATTCATCAATTCAACAATTCAACAATTCATCAATTCAACAATTCATCAATTCAACAATTCATCAATTCAACAATTCAACAATTCATCAATTCATCAATTCATCAATTCAACAATTCAACAATACATCAATTCAACAATTCATCAATTCATCAATTCATCAATTCAACAATTCATCAATTCAACAATTCAACAATTCATCAATTCAACAATTCAACAATTCAACAATTCATCAATTCAACAATTCAACAATTCATCAATTCAACAATTCATCAATTCAACAATTCATCAATTCAACAATTCAACAATTCATCAATTCAACAATTCATCAATTCAACAATTCAACAATTCATCAATTCAACAATTCATCAATTCAACAATTCATCAATTCAACAATTCAACAATTCATCAATTCATCAATTCATCAATTCATCAATTCAACAATTCAACAATTCCCACTTAAACTAGGAGGAAAAAACTCCTCTTTAAGGGAGAAAAACCTCCAACAAAGGGAAGAAAAACTCTCTTTAACAGGAAGAAACCTCCGACAGAACCAGGATCAGAGGTGGGCGGAGCATCTGTTAACAGGACCAGGATCTGAGGTGGGCGGAGCAACTGTTAACAGAACCAGGATCAGAGGTGGGCGGAGCATCTGTTAACAGAACCAGGATCTGAGGTGGGCGGAGCATCTGTTAACAGAACCAGGATCAGAGGTGGGCGGAGCATCTGTTATCAGAACCAGGATCTGAGGTGGGCGGAGCATCTGTTAACAGAACCAGGATCAGAGGTGGGCGGAGCATCTGTTAACAGAACCAGGATCTGAGGTGGGCGGAGCATCTGTTAACAGAACCAGGATCAGAGGTGGGCGGAGCATCTGTTAACAGAACCAGGATCTGAGGTGGGCGGAGCATCTGTTAACAGAACCAGGATCAGAGGTGGGAAGAGCATCTGTTAACAGAACCAGGATCAGAGGTGGGCGGAGCATCTGTTAACAGAACCAGGATCAGAGGTGGGCGGAGCATCTGTTAACAGAACCAGGATCTGAGGTGGGAAGAGCATCTGTTATCAGAACCAGGATCAGAGGTGGACGGAGCATCTGTTATCAGAACCAGGATCAGAGGTGGGCGGAGCATCTGTTATCAGAACCAGACTCAGAGGCGGGCGGAGCATCTGTTAACAGAACCAGGATCAGAGGTGGGCGGAGCATCTGTTATCAGAACCAGGATCAGAGGCGGGCGGAGCATCTGTTAACAGAACCAGGATCAGAGGTGGGCGGAGCATCTGTTATCAGAACCAGGATCAGAGGTGGGCGGAGCATCTGTTAACAGAACCAGGATCAGAGGTGGGCGGAGCATCTCTTAGCAGAACCAGGATCAGAGGTGGGCGGAGCATCTGTTAACAGAACCAGGATCAGAGGTGGGCGGAGCATCTGCCTCGACCGGTTGGGGTGAGAGGAGAGCAGAGAGAGAAAAGGACAGCATAGAGATAGAAGAGAAGAACTGTTGGTGGAGACGACAAGCGCAGAGCAGAGACATGCAGCTCCATGACGGGACATCTGGAAAAGAAAGAACAGAAACTACACGAGTGAAGGAACTGAATGGAGACAACAGATAATAAGAAGAAACTATGGGAGAGAAGAAGATGGTGAGGTATGAGTCAGTTAAAGAGTAGGAGGAAAGAAAAGAAGATCAGCATGTAACGAGGTCCTCCAGCAGCCTCGGCCTATAACAGCATAACTAAGGGTTGGTTCAGGTCTACCTGAGCCAGCCCTAACTATAGGCTTTATCAAGAAGGAACGTTTTGAGTCTAATCTTAAAGCTAGAGAGGGTTTCTGCCCCTCCAACACAAACTGGGAGCTGGTTCCACAGGGGAGGAGCCTGAAAACTGAAGCTCCGCCTCCCATTCTACTTCTGGAAACTCTAGGAACCACAAGTAGACCAGCGTACTGAGAGAGAAGTGCTCTGCTAGGATTATATGGTTCTATAAGATCTCTAAGATATGATGGAGCCTGGTCATGTAGAGCTTTGTAAGTCATCAAGAGAATTTTAAATTCTATTCTTGATTTCACAGGAAGCCAGTGAAGAGAAGATAAAACTGGAGAAATATGATCTCTCTTGCTAAATCCTGTCAGTACTCTTGCTGCAGCATTTTGGATCAGCTGCAGGTTTTTAATGAGTAATTTGGACATCCTAACAGCAAGGAATTACAATAATCTAGTCTAGAAGTAACAAACGCATGAATGAGTTTTTCTGCGTCACGCTGAGGAAGGATTTATGCAGCTGAATAATGAATTTTGCTGAATCTGTCGTGCCTGAGAAATGTTACAGTGTTTCAAACTCAAGGTCCTTCTGTGTAAGGGAGAATTTATTCTGTGAATTTAAATTTGAAAGGCAGGATAAGCCTGATGACATCACAGTGACATCATCAGAGTTATTGTTGGTAGTGTCCCTTTAACAACATAATGTTCAGGGGTATTTCTGTTCATCAGTTGAGAACTACATATTGCAGTAGATTAAATCCAACCATATGAGAGTCAGTCCATCCATGTTGGACCAATGCGAGCAGTATGATTGTTTTTATGTAATGGATGAGCGAGCAGATGGGTGGACTTTAACCCAAAGATTAAACTCTTTGTTGTAGTGGGTTACGTCCTGCTCAACCACTTTCCTGTGTGAACCACGGCTCTGAGCTGGTTTATTTTCAGCCGTATGCTATTGTATCAGTTAATCCACCTATAAACACAGTCAGGTGTCACCAGCTTTACTCTCAGCCTAATGTGACTAACGTGTGAGACCGGCTCTTGTACGACTGGCAAAGGGAACTTCACC
>NW_027210934.1:75000-90000 GCF_029030835.1 Brachyistius frenatus
AGTCTGTGTTGTTGGATAGTTGGCGGGGAGCACTAATGAGAAGGTGGTGGTGGGGGGAGGGAGGGGAGGAGAGGGGGGAGGGGGATTGTTAGGAAAATGGCAGAAACACGAAAGTGTGGTAAAGGAGGGTGTCAGAGATATTACATTGGTACATCATAACTTGGACGTGGGTCCAACACTCCCTGGGCTTCAAGTGGGGAGTGGTTGGACAGGACAAACAGGACCGGTCTTCAAGTCGATGAAAAAGCAATGGTTTCTTTTCAGTCGTTCAAGTAAATTATAACATAATTTAATATAAAATATTTAACTTATGTATTAAACGTGCAGTAACATAAGTTACGTACGTATCATCACTTCCTTGAATTTACTTATTTTTGTTGAAACCATTATCTTTTGTTAATGCTAACCAAGTAGTTGCAACTGTGTCACATTTAACCCAAACCTCAACATAAATGCGTGATTTTTGGTGCTTTGTGTGGATGTGTGGATCTCAAAGGGCCCCTCATGGGTGTCTCTGTGACACCACGTTTTAACCTGGTTGATGTCCTGTAATGAGAACTGGGTGGGCCTATACAGCTGCAGATAAAGTCTACTGAAATCTTTAGAATTACTTAAAGGCCAATACCACCGAGGGCCGCAGGGGGCTGGCTCCAAAAAACCTCTGGCTTCAATATGCTCCACTGGATTTGAAATAGCATTAACTTCTCTCATTAAATAAGAAGTCAGCAAAAATGTTACACAAGTTATTACGGTGTCTTTAACAAAATTCACTACTTCTGATCAGTGCTCTGTTTGTCCTTCTGGAAGTAATCATATAATTCATCAGATATTAGACTTCACAGAGATGCATTTTTGGGGGTGTGTCTGCTTTGACTGACATGCCTGGGGTGCAGTCAGGTTTCTGGTATAGGTGGGTGGGGCATAGCATCCTCGGGTTCTCCGTCTGATGCATCCCTCGCTCCTTCCAAGCTCGTCCAAATATGGTAATTTCTTGCTCCAAAAACCCAAGATGGAGATGGCCAAAATGTCAAATTTGAGGCTTTATACATTTATTTCCAGCATGGTCCCAAGATGTTAAAGGACAGCAAAAAAAAAGGAGTAAATTCAACATAAAAGCACAATCCTGAAACCCTAAAACACATCACAAATTATGAGATACAAGACAACTCCCACGTCAAAAACAAAGACAGCTAAAGTTGAAATGTCACTGCAGATTTCATTCCATAAAAACATGACTTCTATAAGCCTTTCTCATATTTAAAAACTTGATGTGGAGCGAGGCTCTTTACATGAATGCACACTGGCCTTGGTATTAAAGGAAATACTATCTCACCACTCTCATCCACTTTGTCTTCAGCAGCAGCAGCAGCAGCAGCAGGCTAATTAACCTGCTGCACCAAACGGCAGACACACAAAGTTGTTGACTATCTGGTGAACATAGAAGAGTGTGTAACAGCTGAGGAGACTGATATTATTCTCAGGGGCTGCTGGAGGCCAAAGCAGCTAAAAGGAGACTGGAACATGTATTCTAGAGGATGTTGAGGTCTCAAATGTAAATTTTACTTTAACTTGTAAAGTGTGTAGTAATCTTAAATTAAATTAAAACATATTGTTCTGTGCAAAAAAAGTAGCTTCAAGATGTCAAGATCTAAAGACCACCATATCTAGAATGTATTTTCTTGATTGACAGGTTGGTGGTTGATATTTGCGCTACACCTGCTTTATCCTGTTTAGCAAATTTGAATTGTTGTGCCTCCACTAACTGAGATTGCAGAATTAAAAGAACTAAAATATCTTCTTGAAAAGAAAGTTTTGTCATTTTGTCAATAATTTGTTTCCAAAACACCATTTTGTGCTTGTTTGTCTCTTTCTGTGTGGATTTTTTTCCCAAAGAAATAAAATGTACATCTGTTTTTAAATGTATTTTATTGTTTTAAAGTTCCTTCTTGGATCTTGGTTATTTTATCTGTGTGGCTGTGCTTCATGACCACGGTCTAATTGTATCTCTGTTTTTCCAGAGCTACGTGTAACAATGTCCTACAACGTGCTATGCAAATACAATTTGAGGTTGATTTGCAAACAGAAGTTAATTTGGAAAAGCTAAACCACCAGAGATGAGAGAGATAGATCCTGCATGACCCTACATTTATTATTTGTAGCATCATCATCATCATCTGTAATATTGTGGTGAATGAGGACGAGACAAGCAGTGTCTGAGGAGGAGGCTCTCGTGTGGATCACATCATGAAAGAGAAAATATTACACTTTGAAAAATGACAAACCAATGGAGCATGAAAGCATGCATTGCCAAACAGCAATTACTGTTTCCTCCCACAGCCCCTGCAGAGAAACTCCACACAGAGCACATCTACCGCGCCTGTGCAGCATCATGAATTAACCAGCAGCTACCCATCCAGACTTCCAAGACCGCTCCATCCAGGCGGTGTATGGTTTGGTGTGCACAGCTGGGCTGTCCACCTAATGTAGTAGATCCTGAGGTAAACCTTTCTGTTTTGAATAAGGTATTTAAATTTGAATGCAATTGTTGTGACATGAATCCAGAAAGTCCCTCATGCCGGTCAAACAAGGTCTAGAAAACACCAAAATGCCCTGAGGGGAGTTGAGGTCAGGCTGAACACACACACACACACACACACACACACACACACACACACACACACACACACACACACACACACACACACACACACACACACACACACACACACACACACACACACACACACACACACACACACACACACACACACACACACACACACAGATGAACCAGTGGCGAGCCCTGCTACTGGAACTCTCATATTGTCTCAGTCCAACAATGCAGCAGCTGGCACAAACAGGGAGCTATTTAACAGCCACCAATTGATGCTATGCCACCAGGTGCTACTGTGTGCCTTTCCCATCCTCATTTTATGCATCAGCAGAATTTCGTTTGCCTTTATTTTCATAGCTCAAATGCTGGAAAACAGGAAGGGGTGGGGGGCTGCCATAAAAGCTGATATTTACGCACGGCTCCTGAAACAGGGGCAGCGTGAAAGGTGTGACATTGTACTTTCACACACAGCAAAGATAGACAGATCCCCCATACCCTACTTCCTCTTTCCAGCTCTGTGTTTATACACTACGTTCTGCATGTTATGTGTGTATTTGCATGCATTGTACATATTTATGGGTGTTTGCACGCACACACAGATCCAGACACTGCTGGCTGTCTACATCTGCGGGAGTATGTGTTTCCCAGTGTGTCTCAGTATCTGTGTGGGTTGCAAGCACCAGAAATAACACACTTCCATGGGACCTTTTAAATGGACACCATCTGTCTCTATCAGGGAAGGCTTTGGGAAAACGAATGCTTCAGCTCAGATGCTTTTTACCAGCGGCCAGCTGAAATGAACTGGCATCATTACTCTGGAAGGAGGAGAAAAACTGTAAAACAACTTTGATACAAAAAATATTTTCTTTTACTTCAGTGGTCGGAAAAGTAGATGGAGAGGAGAGAGAATGAAATGTGACTGCAAACTACATTTGGGGATCTATGATCTGTGATTCAGTGTTATATTTGCAGTTTTGGGAGGTGCAGCCTGTTGGACACAAAACATTTTTCATGTGTATATGACTTGTCATATTGTTCTAATGCAAACAAATTCTGAACACAGACACACACACTTTGACAAAGACCAGCACCTGGACAAACTCCCTGTCCGCCAGCACCCGTATCAAGAGCTTATCATTCATTGTAATGACTCCCTTCTCAACTGTATTTCCACTGTCATCTCTATTGTTTTCATGCAGCAAACAAACCGACTGGACTGCAGCTATAACTGATGCACCTGTGCCCCTGAGAGCGCATGTGTCTTCTGACTGTTCATTAATCAGTCAATCAGTCCGTGTCTGCGTCCGTGTTTCCGTCTACCTGTCTGTCCTCCCGCCTGAAATTTACACTACATGTCTGACAGCCGTCAGGCCGACTTTCTCTCTCTCTCTCTCCATGTGTCTGAAACCTCTCTGCCTTCCCTGTCAGCACACTGAGACAGACGCAGACATGATGTGATGGCCAAACTGTCTGATAGCCCCCAGATCCTTCACGCTTTAACTGGGCTTGACTGTGGATGAGCCTCTAAACTGCCTGCTACAATAAGGGACACGTCCGAGAGAATGGGTTTGACCCCGCGGGTCATCTCGCAGATTAAGCCTGTTGGTGGGAGCGCTGGGCAGACCGGCAGCCTATTCACACCTCAATAACACACACACACACACACACACACACATATAATAGAATTTGATCACATCACACATGGAAGTGTGTGTGTGTGTGTGTGTGTGTGTGTGTGTGTGTGTGTGTGTGTGTGTGTGTGTGTGTGTGTGTGTGTGTGTGTGTGTGTGTGTGTGTGTGCGTGCAGGATAGGAAGAGGCTATTTTTAAAACGAGTACATACGTGTAATGATTTGTTTGCACGGCACATATGTTTTTGTGTTGGTGTGCACCTGTGTTGTGTGTCATCTGCAGAGAAAGCAGACATCACACACACAGACCAGGAAAAGACACCCTTGGGTTTTCTCCTGACTTTAAACCACCCTAATCCCTGAAAAAGATTTGCAACAGTTTGACGTAATCCTTTTGCATTTCAACCCTCCTAACTCCCAAATGCCTCCTCTGCTGTGGCTTTGCCAACAATGCATGTGTGATAGCTTGATGTAATTAGAGCCGTCAAAGGTTCTCCAACAATGAAACGGTTTGTTCATTTTTAACACTGCATGCTACACACAGATTTGTGATTTATGTGGTTATTAGGATGCATAATGACTCATAATGCCCAGCAAAGTAACAAAATCTGGGCTGAAGCAAACGGGGAAGTTTCTTTCCACTTTTTCCAACAAACAAAAATGCATGTAATTGATACTCCTCATTATATCTCATAATGTGCAATCATATATCAATATCAGGCCTGAATAACTACTGTAACAGGGCATATTCACATGTGCTTCATATGATAATTGAAGGACAAAGCTTGTGATGACAACTCATTGTATAGCTCTACAGGGCTGTGAGCTTAGCTTGATGTTAATTAAAGTTCACATGAGTGTTTTTATCTGCTTTTGGAGTATCAGTTGACAGCAGTGTCATGTCGGTCGGGGCATTTCTGAAAATGCTCTTTTCAAAAAGCACCGGGAAAGGAGGCACAACTGTTAAAAATTTGTCAGCCCACATCTAGAGAGAATAAATTCCCTGTCACTCGCCATACGTAGCATGAAGCACCACAAACAGGATTGTGTCAAACGTGTCGTCATGTCGGAAAAATTATCATTGTGGTTTGATATGAAATACTTTCCCATTTTTCTATTTTTCTGTTTGCATGTTAAGAGCATTAAAACAAATACAATTTCAACAAAAGAAGGTTATGCTTTGTTCAACTGTCCCAGTCATTATTGGGGACACCAGGGTAATATTGTGTATCCTCAGTGGATGATTGTCTTATTTACACTTCCTTATTGGAGATGCTGTGTACCATCGACACCTTCCATGACAACACTGTCACAGCATATCACATGTCCTGTCATCACAGATATCGCTTCTTTACTACTGGTGAAAAGAGCATTTTCACAACTTTGGAAATGTGTGTGTGTGTGTGTGTGTGTGTGTGTGTGTGTGTGTGTGTGTGTGTGTGTGTGTGTGTGTGTGTGTGTGTGTGTGTGTGTGTGTGTGTGTGTGTGTGTGTGTGTGTGTGTGTGTTTTCCTTTGGCTTAGCCCATACCGGTGGTTTGGCAGCTGTTGAGACTGATCCTGGTTAACACAATGAGAGCAAACAGAAAGATGGGCCAGAGTGTCTGCTGTTTGTCTGTTTGCTTTACTGCTATTTGTCAGCAGTAGAGCTTAAACAATTAGTCACTTAATCAGTTAGTTGAGTGACAGAATTAATTTAATCGCCAACGATCTGAAAGAAATTGTCTGGTTCCATCCTATCAAATGTGAGGATGTGCTGCTCATCCCTGAAGACAGCTCACTGTGCTCCGGAAAATTGCAATGTTTGTACTATTTTTATAGACCATGAGATTTATTGATTAATAAAGAAAATAATTAGCAAATAAGTTGATTGTGAAAATAATGGTTCAGTTGCAGTTTTGATTGGGAGCACATACACGAAAGATGCAGTGTTGTGTGCTCTCATACTTACCTCATTTATGTCCTTAATTTTACCCATAAATACACAAAACATGTATTAATCAAAAATTGTGGTCACAATTTTTGAATTTTGTTTCTTAAAACCTGTCCATGAACTGTCAAACATAAGTTACACATCATGTATTATCTCTGTTACACAAAATGTATGAACATGCATGAATCTGCTGCTATAACAGCCTCCACTTTCAGGCTGTCCACCAGATGTTGGCAGGTGGCTGCAGGGATTTGCTTTTGTGAGGTCCAGCATGATGTCTGGTGATGAGGTGCTTGCTGGATGATGGTCAGGTCACGCCTCTCTGTTGAGTTTTCAAACCATAGAAACTGGACAGTCCACATACTTTTGGTAGTGGTTTGTGTATTCTGCAGAGTACATGAGCGTATGGTTAACATTGCTATATGTCACGGTAAAATCCTAAATATGCTTTAAATGTAATGAAAGCACAACAGTAGGCTTTCTCTAGTCCATGTTTTATCACCACAAACCCTTTTTGTCCCTGCAGCGCAATCGCTGGGCATCATGGTTAAAGACTGCGTGAGCAGCCGCGTGGGCAACAGGCAGCCTGTGAGGTAGCAAAAAGACCCACTCTGAGATCTGGAGTCATAAATCACACACAAACAGAAGCATGCAGGCAGTGAACAAACACACACACAGTCACACACTCTCATGCTCCCTTTCCATACGGCGAGCACGTCTGCAGGTGGGAAGGTGATTACTCACCACAAAACACCAGTAGGACAGCAACAAAAGGAGGGCGTTTAACTGGTAAACTTTAATGCTGTCTCCACAGGAAGACCAGAGGGAAGAAAGAACACACTTATGGTTCACTGTACAAGCTGAAAACAGGCGGAAATTGGTTGTTTGGGTGTTTGCAGAACACGCTGCAGGGCGGCGAGTGATGTCAACAACATTTTATGCAGGAGATATTTCCTGGACTTCCATATTTTACTGAGAAGCAGGTGGATGTCTGGGCACATCGTGAGATTAGGAGGGACAGCCTTTAAGCAAGCATATCATTTTTGAATTGGTTATTATTGTTTACAGCTCACTCATTTAAATATGAGTGTAAATGGAGTCCTTAAATATGAAGTATGAACTTCATATTTTGCACAAGTACATCACAACATGCTAAAAAAGAGTAACGCTGCATGTCATTAAAAAGGGCAAATAGTTAGCAAATATACCGCTTTTGTTTTATACAATTATAAGCAGCAGCAGTTTTAGCTCCATTTTTGGTCTCCACCAAGTCTTAAAAATATGTGTCTGAAAACATTTACCTGCTGCAGTTATGAGACTGAACTAAAACAGTCAAGTTGTTGATGGACAGCTAAACAATGAGCTGAAACTCACTATAAAGCCGAGAGGAGCCACAGATAACGAAATGTCACTCCCTTCATATCCCCACGTAGTAGTTATGTTGCATACGGTATATCAGCACTACGGAACGATCAACTGTAAAATATAATACATTTCCCATTTGCTGACTGAATTTTATAGATCAAATGTGCCAAAGAAGCTGAATAAGATGATATTTTCCACCTTCACGAAGCAGTTCTTCTTCTCTTAAATGTATTAATGTGGCAGCGTCTGGCCTGTGTAATGATGTCTGCTATAGCAGCAGCAGCATCCAACTAATCTGTCTGTCTGCATGTATGGCCCATGCATCCTCATTAATGACCTATTTCATGGCACATTAATTTAAATGATTTTAGGGAATGCAACATTAGCACATCTCCCAACTCATAACTCTTTCTCAGAGGGCAACATTTGGACGTTTCATTTTCCGAAACTCGCTTCATTCCACCGAGCTTCTGCCCGGCTCAGAAAAATGGAGCTGTGTTTGACATTTATCTGTCAGGGTCTTCAACTTGTACATCTTGGCTGAATCACAAAGCATACCTTTTTTTTCTCTTTGCTTGATTTTTGCAACATTTTGGTGCCACAGCAGTAGCCTGAATTACACCTTGTTTCTGATTTGTTAAGTGTTCATGTGTGCGTCAGCAATCACTGCTCAGAGGCAAAGCTGATTTCTCTTTTTTGCAGACATCCTGTTGTTACATCTGCTAGAAATGTCACTTCCTGTGTGCTGCTTGATTACCTCTCGGGAAAAACACTAGACAATAAAAGATATTTACTTTTATGAAATTGAGAATATATTATAACATATAAAATACAAAAAAAACAACAACAGTTAACTAGTTCCCTTAACTCCACTCAAACCAATCAGCTCTGTTCTCTGTCTTTGTCCACTTTCACCTTTCTTAAAACACACATTTCGCCTCATTACATCATCAGACTTGATAAAGAGTTTTTCCTCATCTGAATTCTATCTCTTCCTCTCTTTTATCCCAGCAAAGTGTTTGTGCCTTTTTTTCTGTTCAGGAAACCCTACAGTGTTAAAGAGTCTCTCTGGATACCTCTGTCTGTTCCCCTTTTTAATGTACTGCCTCACTTTGCATCATTGCCTTGATAACATCTTGAATCCCTGTGCATCCCATTTTTCTGTGCAAACTAATGTCTTTGTCTTTCTTCAGCTCCTTTTTCACACACAATCTCTTTCTCCCTCCGTTTCCTTCCTTTTTGTAAACACATTTCCTTTCATCGTCAGTTCTGACACAAAGACAGATTCATTGTGTGTGTTGATACCTGCACACTCCAGTTTACATTCTTCTCTGATCTGTTTTCCCTCTCTGCAAGTTAACTGTGCTCCAGCAGGCTTTCTGTCCTCCACCGGGGTGACCTCCATTTTTTACTGAGAGTAATGTTTCCTTTCATCGTCTGTCACCTGTGTTTCTGTCAGCTGTCTCCTCACAACACACACACAGGATCACACTCAGTGAATATATGACAGACCAGTCTGTTAGCTTGTAGTGGCCTATTTACTTGGCTGGAGAAGAACGTGGTGGCACTTCTGACAAATTGACAGGATTTTGGTTTGGTATCATTACTCTGTCTCCTTTTTGCTTTGTTCTCTCCACCTCTGTCTGCTCTCACTTTTCTTTATAGTCACTCACACACACACACACACACACACACACACACACACACACACACTCACACACACACACACACACACACACACACACACACACTCACACGCGCACACACACACACACACACACACACCGCCTCTCACCATGCACTACAACAAACAGTGACAGCTGTGGTAGCAGGACACAGCGATGAAGATGGACTCAACCTCTTTAACACTTCATCAGCCCCTGCCCAACTCAATCACACACAAGTGACTCCTAACCTTTGTGCACACACACACACACACACACACACACATCAATATGCAGTATGTTATACACACACAATGCATCTGTTCGGGACCAATAAGACATTTTTCAAAATATTTTCTTGATGAATTCATCAACTGCAAACAAAAGCTGAATGATCGTCAGTGCAGCCGCGCCAAAACACGTGATGAGGCTGATATTGTGCATCATCAAAGATCAGATTTTATTTTAATTGCAGTCTCATAGACTGTCTCATACTTTCATGTAGTAAAAGGTAAACTTATCAGGAAACAAGAAAAGCTGCTTGTTTTTCACTCTAGTAAGTGATGTATTTTGACATTTTATGGCTTCATGACCAATATTTCATCTCATAATAGCACAACTGATGATCAAACATCAGGACATATAAAGGCAAAATTGTCGATGTAAGATTTTCCGGAACGAACATCAAGGCTCATAATAAGATCCAGGAGGGCGGATTATGGGAGGATTACGGGATGTAATTAAAGGGGTTATTTAATGTTTGCTGTCGTTTGTGAGGGGAGGGTGTTCATAAAATGACAGCGACGGTCGTAGCTGACGCACATCCATACACATTCATGCATACGTGTGTTACAGCAGGCATGTGCATAAGCTTTACATGTGCTTGATTTTAATAGTATACATCACACGCAAACACACATGTCTAAACAGGGCACCACAGTGAGAGGGATCTAATAAATAGACTATGCAAGCATTTAAGCCACATGTCATGATTTTTATTGGACAATTTTGAATAATTACCCAGGCTTATAAAGCTCCGAATATTTATTAAAGCCAGCAGCATCGTCTTGCTTTATTAAGGAGCCTATTGTTTTTTCCGATGTTAAAGAGAGAGCTGTCATTCTATTCAAGTGAATAGCATGAAGAAAGGTCACTCACTTATTACGTATAAATCTGGCAATATTCTATATTTTTCTACTCTTAAAAGACTGAAACCAACAATGTGCTGTCTGTCTCAGTACTTTCTGATTTACCAACACTCTCAGCTCTGAGTCTATCAGGAATTTCCTGAAGCAGCCGGTCTCTTTAGTTTTTAGCAAACATTACTCACTCAGAAGTAATGGTGAGTATTTTGGAGACTTTTTCACCTGTGGTTTGATGCAGCAGTGAGCATATGCACCACCAGAACAATGACCAGCATGTGTGACAAAGTACAAATACAATACAGTGTCACCCACTGCCCAGGTGTGTCATTGAGGGTTTTTTAGAAATAGTATCAGCAGGCCCAAAGCCAGGATGAGTTGAATGCACCTCCGTTGCTCTTTAGAACATTTGAATCTGACGCTACCGAGAAGCTTTCAAGATTTTTCAAGATTTATTTCTTACATGAACTGTTAAAAAATATAAAATAGACTGCTGTAAGTAAACCGAGATTCCTTCTGAGGTCACAAAAGAAGTAGAGGAGCATTTTTGTAAAAGCCAAAGCATGCATCTCCCTTTCATCAGAGATGGTCTGCAAAGTCAGCAGTTGAAGAGTTACAGATTCATGTCTGTAATAATCTCCTTTTCTTTTAAGTGGCAAATCAACCCTACAAGGAGACAGATTAAAGCTCAGCTGAAAAAAGCCATATCACAGGAAATTATGATGCAATTCTATCATGCTGGGATTGAGAGCTTCCTCATTTTATGAATGACTGTGGTGTAGAAACTCCTCAGCACAAGACAGGAAATGTCTGCAAAAAATGGTCCACACTGCATCAAAAATCTCTTTACCCACATTAACCATCTTTTCAACACCTTAACACTCAGAGCTGAAATTCTCCGGCAGTATTTTTTAATGCATTGGCCCATTCTGAGTCATAGTATGCATTGTTTGAAAGTACAAAGCTCCTAAATCCAAACTTTTAGGATATCAATATCACAACAACAACAGCAGCAGCAGCAGCAGGTCCATACTTTATAATAAGAGGTTTTTTTGTAAAAATGGGGGACTAACGTTTCGGGGTTACCTTCGTCCCATAAGGAAATGTTCATGGCAGCCACGTTCTGCCTCAATCATTAATGGTGGTGTTATATTCCATCTATAAGGAACTGTGTGAACTCTCCAAAGTAAATTCCTATCCACCATGTTGTATTGGCAGTTGAATCATACAATACATGTTATTAGGCTCATTTCGGTGTTGGTTTTGGTCTTCTCCAATTCTTCTTAAATTAGCTGACAATAAAAAAAAAAAAGGTCAGAAAGTTCCAAGACTGCTCCTGATGTGCGCATGCATGGAGCAGAGAGAAGCTGCACCCTTCGTGAGTAAGTACTCAAGTTTCTCACCTCGGAGTTGACAGTTGGAAGAATTCACAGCACTGTTCATGCGCAACAGGAACATTGTGTGAACTTTCTGATCCACCCTCGTATACCAGATAACCCAAGATCTTTCCAGTGATCCAATGAGTGTTTCCAGTTTGTCTAAACTAATTATCATAACCATAGAAAAAATAAACAAGGCATAGTTTATATTTTATTTTAATAGAATAAAACAAGCAACCCAAGAGTGACGGAGCACATTGCTCTCCATAAACTGTACTAAATGTAACGGTGGTTCCTATACAAAGATACCAGATTTTCTTCCCTTTTTTCATCATCCTCCATTGGTGTCACATCTAATGAGTGAGGTCACATCTCAGTCACCCAAAATGAGCATCAGGAGGAACCTTGGAGAGCGACATGGAGGCGGAGAGAGAGATGAGAGGAAGAGGCACAGAGAAGGATTTCTGTGTCAGTTGTTTTCTCATTGCTCAATCAACCTGTTATTCTGCCTGTCAAGATACATGTGCATCTATATGACAGTATGTGTGAGCCTGTGTGTGAGTGTGAGAGTGTGTGTTTGCATGACAATTTCTTTGCAGTCACACTGAATCCGTGCTCCAGCTCAGATGTCTGTTTGATTCTGTGAACTTCTCCGGGAAGACACGTTTTTACTGAACAAATCCAAAAGTGTTTGTCATCCCAGAGGAAAAGGGTGTAATTCTGTGTGTGTGTGTGTGTGTGTGTGTGTGTGTGTGTGTGTGTGTGTGTGTGTGTGTGTGTGTGTGTGTGTGTGTGTGTGTGTGTGTGTGTGTGTGTGTGTGTGTGTGCATACATGTGTGTGTAATTGTAAGCGTTTGAGTCGGTAACAAGTGGAAGAATGCAATTAACTTGCCAAGGCATCTCAGGAGAGATGGTGGCACTTTGCGATTCTTTACCAACATAAATTAAAAGGATCCAGCCTGAGGCAAAGTTAGACAGTGACAACCTCTTAGGCCTGACAGCCTCCACAGCGTTCCCATCATGCCACATGAGGGCTGAGTGGACCCGCATTTCTGCCAATCATTTACTTTACATGTGTGTTGACGTGAGCATTTGCATGTGTCCCCTTGTTTAAAATCATCTGCTACTTTTACATTTTGAAATTACAACATCGATTTAATATTAGCCAATGATCAATAACCTCAGCTGTCACCTTAAAATGACTTACAGGCCAATTGCTAGAACCACAGATCACACTAATGGCAACACCACGCATGACTCTCATGATGTGCAGCAATTGTTCTTCTTGTGTAATCCACAGGCAATTAATGGGGGAAAACTTCCCCGGCAGCAAGTTTAATCTCATTAACTACAGTACACAGTGTTTTTAAGCTTTCTTATTTGTCTGTGCATTCAGCCCGGTCTAGACAATATGCCGTCAATTTCACAAGTAGGAGCACGACAAGCTGTTTATGAGATCTTGGGGGAAATGTGAAGCTGCAATATGGCAAGGCTTACAGATAAGCCTCCCTCCGTAGTGCAAAGTCAAACAAGAGAGAGTTGGTCCACAGCCTGCAGGCGCTCACTGCCGTTATTGACACAGAGCCTCCACCCTGCGCACAGCCATATTTAGACAGGTTTTTACAGAAATATGGCTGAGACAGGATTATATTTTCAGAGATTGATTTTTTGAAACTGATACTATTTTGATGAGGTGCCTCCCGTGTCCTTTTATGGAACTACAAAACAACATTGACTGGAGTTTTCAATAAATGAATTTGGAGACTGTATGGAACTGTATTTTCCTATAAATGTTGTAGATTCATCAATTAATCATTTAAATTATATCAGGTTCTGCTGCTTTGTGATTGGTATGAAGAAAATGGATTCTCTGGGTTTGAACACAGCACATCAAGACGCCATGTTGGGGTCATGAAAAGGTAATGGACGTAAATATTTTCTGCTATTTCAAACACCAAATAATTAACTGATTGATCAAGAAAATTATTTCCATGAGATTAAAGTAATGACAATAATCATCCATTATTTGTATCCAGCTTATTGCGTGCATGTGTCTACAGACTTCTATTAAAAGATCACTTTGTCCAAATGTACAAAGTTCCAACATCTTCTCTCTGTTACTTTGTGGTGTCCTAAACAGAATGATGTGTTTTGTATCCAACCCTATACAACAGAGATAAATACTGCCGAGTGTATTAAGAGAAATGGATATCATTTGTTTTATTGTGGTGCCCTATTGATTCCATGAAGTGGGAGTGAAACAGTCTTTAGTAAACATTTCCTGAAGCTTCCACATTTCTGGGCCATTAGAATTAGAGTTCCTCTGTGCTCCTCCACCATCCACCCCAACATCCTCTCTGTGAAACAGTGGAGGGCTTTTCATTTGATTAGACTGAGAGAAGAATGTTGTTTCCATCACTTGGGTTTGTGTGATGAAATATTTAAATATGCGCAGAAAAACTCAGCAACTGAAATTGTTGCCAAAATCACTCATCACATAGTAATCAAGCGGCGTATTTATTCAGCATAAGGAGGAATACCGTCGGTGACAAAAGCTCTGTAATCCAGATCAGACCGTGTCTGTGTGTAAACGATGCATTTGTTCCAAAAACTGAGAGGGTATCAAAATTACCTAATCATCAAGGAATAAAATTTGGCAGCAGTACACACAGTGAGCATGGATGAGACTAATTTACTAAACATACCCTCCAGTCTCATAATTACATGTAATTTTACCGGCATAATTAACTAATTTAATTACTACTCCTCAAGAGCATCAATTATTGATATTACAGAGCATTCAGATGGCAGGCAGAGCTCTCGACGTGGCGCGCATTCAGAGGGTGGTAAACACATGCTGGCTCTCCAAGAGTCTTGGCCAGCTTCCTGCTAGCGCTTAGCAAAGGGGTGAGAGAGGTAGAGGGAGAAATGGGGGAGGAGAGGGAGAGAGGAGGGGAAGAAATAGTGTGTGAGTGAAGGAGTGAGCGCGCCATCACTGACGTTCCTTCACACAGTTAATTAGTGTCGGCCTCGTGAGGAATTTCACAGGTGGACAAATGAAGCTTTTTGCCCTCAGATGGCTGGATGTCAGCCCAGATGTACAATCACTGACACTGAGAAAGAAAATATATGTGAAGCCGAAAAAGTAAAAAGGTTGTGTTTTTTTATACAAATCTTTTAAGAAGAAAACATTACAGAAACCGTGTTTCCATCAAATCTAACAGACCATGATTTATCCTCCATGGAACAACAGCAACACATTAAAGTGAGTGTTT